>NC_057750.1:15269261-15384500 GCF_004010195.1 Chiloscyllium plagiosum
CTAACCAATGTCCTGTACAACCGCAACATGACCTCCCAACTCCTGTATTCAATACTCTGACCAATAAAGGAAAGCATACCAAACACCTTCTTCACTATTCTATCTATCTGCAACTCTACTTTCAATGAGCTATGAACCAGTACTTCAGGGTCTCTTTATTCAGCAACACTCCCCAGGACCTTACCATTAAGTATACAAGTTCTGCTAAGATTTGCTTTCCCAAAATGCAGCACCTCGCATTTATCTAAATTAAACTTCATCTGCCACTCCTCAACCCACTGGCTCATCTGATCAAGATCCCATCGTAATCTGAGGTAACCTTCTTCGCTGTCCACTACGCCTCCAATTTTGGTGTCATCACCAAACTTACTAACTATACCTCTTATGCTCACATTCAAATCATTTATATAAATGACGAAAAGTAGTGGACCCAGCACTAATTCTTGTGGCACACCACTGGTCACAGGCCTCCAATCTGAAAAATAACCCTCTGTCTTCCACCTTTGAGCCAGTTCTGTATCCAAATGACTAGTTCTTCCTGTATTCCATGAGATCTAACCTTGCTAACCAGTGTCCCATGAGGAACCTTGTTGAACGCCTTAATGAAATCTACATAGATCACGTCCACTGCTCTGCCCTCATTAATCTTCTTTGTTACTTCAAAAACACTCAATCAAGTTGGTGAGACATGATTTCCCATGCACAAAGCCATGTTGACTATCCCTAATCAGTCCTTTTCAAACACATGTACATCCTGTCCCTCAGGATTCCCTCCAACAACTTGCCCACCACCAATGTCAGGCTCACCAGTCTATAGTTCCCTTGTCATTACCACCTTTCTTAAATAGTGGCACCACATTAGCCAACCTCCAGTCTTCCAGCTGTGACTATCGATGATACAAATATCTCAGTAAGAGGCCCAGAAATCACTTCCCTAGCTTCCCATAGAGTTCTAGGGTACACCTGATCAGGTCCTGGGGATTTATCCACTTTTATGTGTTTCAAGACATCCAGCACTTCCTTCTCTGTAATCTGGACATTTTTCAAGATGTCACTATCTATTTCCCTATAGTCTATATCTTCCATGTGCTTTCCAACATTAAACACTGATACAAAATACTCATTTAGTATCTCCCCCATTTTCTGCAGCTCCCCACAAAAGCCGTGTTGCTGATCTTTGAGGGCCCTATTCTCTCCCTCGTTACCCTTTTGTCCTTAACGTATTTGTAAAAACTTTCGGATTCTCCTTAACTCTAAGGAGAATCCAAAGCTATCTCATGTCCCCTTCTTGCCCTCCTGATTTCTCTCTTAAGTATATTCCTACTGCTTTTATACTCTTCTCAGGATTTACTCGATCTATCCTGCCTATACCTGACATATGCTTCCCTCGTTTTCTTAACCAAACCCTCAATTTCTTTAGTCATTCAACATTTCCTATACCTACCAGCCTTTCCTTTCACCCTGACAGGAATATAATTTCTCTGGACTCTCGTTATCTCATTTCTGAAGGCTTCCCATTTTCCAAGGGTCATTTTACCTGCAAACACCTGCCCCCAATCAGCTTTCGAAAGTTCTTGCCTAACACCGTCAAAATTAGCCTTCCTCCAATTTAGAACTTCAGCTTTTAAATCTGGTCTATGCTTTTCTATCACTATTTTAAAACCAATAGAATTATGATCGCTGGCCCCAAAGTGCTGCCCCACTGACACCTCAGTCACCTACTCTGCCTTATTTATCAAGAGTAGGTCAAGTTTTGCACCTTCTCTAATAGGTACATCCACATATTAAATCAGAAAATCTTCCTGTACACACTTAAAAAAATTCTCTCCATCTAAACCCTCAACACTATGGCAGTCTCAGTCTATGTTTGAAAAGTTAAAATCCTCTAGCATAACCATCTTATTATTCTTTCAGATAACCAAGATGTCCTTGCAAATTTGTTTCTCAATTTCCTGCTGACTGTTGGGGGGTCTATAATACAATCCCAATAAGGTGATCATCCCTCTCTTATTTCTCAGTTCAACTCAAATAACTTCCCTGGATATATTTCTGGGAATGTTATCCCTTATCAAAAATGATATTCGCCCTCCTCTCTTGCCTCCCTTTCTATCCTTTCTGTAGCATTTGTATCCTGGAACATTAAGCTGCCAGTCCTGCCCATCCCTCAGCCATGTTTCTGTCATTGCTAAGATATCCCAGTCCCATGTTCCTAACCATGCCCTGAGTTCATCTGCCTTCCCTGTTAGGCCTCTTGCATTGAAATAAATACAGTTTAATATATCAGTCCTACGTTGTTCTCTGCTTTGTCCCTGCCTGCCCTGACTGTTTGACTTGCTTCTTTTATCAACTGTACTGGTCTCAGATTGATCTCTTTCATCACTATTTCCCTTACTCCCACCCCCACCTGACCTGTTTAAATCCTCCTGAGCAACTCTAGCAGATCTCCCTGCCAGTTTATTAGTCCCCTTCCAATTCAGGTCCTGCTACCCCAGAAGAGATTCCAATGACCCAAAAATGTAAATCCTTCTCCCATACACCAGCTCCTCAGCCACACATTTATCTGCTTTATCCTTCTATTCCTACCCTCACTAGCTCATAGCACCCAGAGTAATCCAGATACTACTACCTTTGAGTTTTTAAATTCCTGCCTAACTGTATTCTCCCTTCAGAATCTCATCTTTTTCCCTTCCTATGGGATTGGTTCCAATGTGTACAATGATCTCCTGCTTGTCCCTCTGAGAACATTCTGCAAGGTCTCTGAGACATCCTTGACCCTGGCACCAGAGAGGCACCTCTTGGTCAGAAGGCTCCTGTTCCAGATCTGTGTCATAACATTCCTGAACAAGTTGATTGGAAATATCTACACCATGTATCATTTGTAAGTTTTACTGGTTTTCCCTTCTGTATGTGTTGCATAATCACCTCACAACTCACAGGCTTACTCTTGCTCCTGCTATGAACGATTGGAAACTAAGTCCTTGGAATGTCCACAAATTTCCAGACTTTTAAACTCACATTTAGGGTTACCATTGCGGAATTACCTGACATAGAATTATCGAGAAATCTCCAGAGTACCAGAGCAAGCAACAAATGAGAAAAAAACCATGGAACTTTAAAGCATAGCATTTTTTGCATGACCTGTGAATACTTTTCAGCAGTTATAAAAATGCTGTGAATTACAGACATGCTGGGGGATAGGAAATAGTTGGTTCCTCACTTTTCCAAATGTTGATAGCACTGCATGTCACTTTATCACTTAAATTTGAGTTGGTAAGTTCTTCAACATTGCTGCAGATAAAACTAACTAAATGACATTTTTCATTCCGTAACAACCTTCAATTACTTATTTGCATTAAATAAAAAATATTCATCATTGTTTACGTACTGTCACTTGAGTCCAAAAATGTGCAGGTTAGGTGGATTAGCCGTAGGAAAGGCAAGGGTACAGGAATAGGTAAGAGGAATGGGTCTGGGTGGGATGATCTTCAGAGGGTTAGTGTGGATTTGATGAGCCGAATGGCCTAATTCCACACTGTAGGGATTCTATGAAGATGTATTCAGTGACTGAAAGCTAGAAAAATCTGACCATTTGACTCCATGAAACGTCCACTGGTGTCAGATTAATGGATGATGCATTTCTCCTTGGGAGGTGATTATCACTGGCTGGCTCCATTTCCAACTCCCTCTGAGGAGATAATAGTGATCACCTCCTCGAACTATTGCAGTCCTTGGAGAGTAGGTACACCCATGGTGTTGTTTGAGAAGTAATTGGATGTGCTGATGTTGGAGGGTTAAGTAATGATTGGAATGGGATAATAATGATGCTGGGATGAAGGTCTTGTTATATGAGCAGCATCTGAGGATGGTGGCTGATGATGGAGCTCAGAAGGACAAGGGGGGAATCTCATTGAAACATACAGAATGTTGAGCAGCCTGGACAGATTAGATGTGAAGATGATGTTTCCAATCGTGGGGATGACTAGGACTTGAGGGCATTGCTCAGTGAAGGGATGATCCTTTAGAACTGAAATGAGGAGGATTTGTTCAGCCAGAGGAAAGCTAATCTGTGGAACTCATTGTCACACAGGGCTGCGAAGGTCAAGTCATTGAATGTATTTAAGACTGGTGGTCAGGTTCTTGATTAATTTGGGGGTGGGGGGAGGGATTAAGGGTTACAGAGAGAAGGCAGGAGAATAGGGTTGAGAAACAGATCAGCCATGTCAATAAGCTCAATGAGAGAGAGATGAGATATTAACATTTGAGGGGACCATTCAAGAGTCTGATAACAGCAGGGAAGAAGCTGTTCTTGAATGTCTTCGCACATGTATTCAAACTTTCATATCTTCTACCTGTAAAAAGGTGGAAGTGAGTATAACCAGGTTGGGAGGGATCTTTGATTATGTTGGCTGCTTTCCTGATATAGCAGGAAGTACAGATGGCGATAATGGACTGGACTGCGTTCACAACTCTGCAATTCCTTACAGTTTTAGGAAGAGCAATTGTCATAGCACACTGATGCATCCGGATAGGATGCTTTATATGGTGCATCTACAAAAGTTGCTGAGTGTCTTTGGGGACATGCCAAATTTCCTTAGCCTCCTGAGGAAGTAGAGACATTGTTTTGCTTTCTGGAGTGTCACGTTGATGTGGCAGACCAGCTCAGATTGTTGGTGACCATATATTGCTCTAAAAAAATTGCTCTGGAACTTTTCATCTTGCACTCAGGAGGACAGATGTAAGCATGTGAAATTCCAAAGCGAGCAATAATTTATACCATGAGAAAAGGGTGCAGACTGGTTGGTAAATTGGTTAAGGCATTCATGAATGCACTAGGGAAGTACAAGCCCATATGTCTAATGTGATGCCTGGTCATGTTCCTTTTCCTGTAGATAAATCAGTGAGAGATTACATATAGGTCCCAGATGTGTTACAGAGACAATCTTAACTTGTCAGCATAATTATCAGAATTGTTCTGTAAGTGTTAAACAAAGTGGTTAATGCACAGAATGCAATGTTTCTGTAGAAAAACCTTGAGTAGTCAACCAACCTCTCATCCAACTAGATACAGTATAAATTGTTGCAGTCTTTGAAATTTGGCATTCTTGCACTTATATCCAGATGAATGTTGCTGAACAGAGAGACCTTGGAGTGGAGGTTCGTATTTCCTTGAACGTATCTAGAGTCGCAGGTAGATAGGATAGTGAAGAAAGCATTTAGTATGCTTTCCTTTATTGGTCAGAGCACTGAATACAGGAATTGGGAAGCCATGTTGCAGCTATACAGGATATTGGTTAGGCCACTTTTGGAATACTGCTTGCAATTCTGGACTCCTTCCTGTTGGAACAATGTTGTGAAACTTGAAAGGGTTCAGAAAAGGTTTACAAGGATGATGCCAGGGTTGGAGGGTTTGAGCTACAGGGAGAGGATGAACAGGCTGGGGCTGTTTTCCCTGAAGCGTCAGAGGCTGAGGGGTGACTTTGTAGAGATTTATAATATCATGAGGGACATGGTTAGGATAAATAGACGAAGTATTTTCTCTGGGGTAGGACAGTCTAGAACTAGAGTGTACAGATTTAGGGTGAGAGGGGAAAGGTATAAAAGAGACCAAAGGGGTAACCTTTTCACACAGAAGGTGGTGCATGTTTGGAATGAGCTGCGAGAGGAAATGATGCAGGCCAGTACAATTGTAACATTCAAAAGGCATCTGGATGGGTATATGAATAGGAAGGGTTTAGAGGAATATGGGCCAAGTGCTGTCAAATGGGACTAGATTAGATTAGGATATCTGGTCAGCCTGGATGAGTTGGACCGAAGGGTCTGTTTCCATGCTGTACGTCTCTAAGACTCTATGAATGCTACAGGATAAACTTCAATAGTATGTCTCTTTCAGCTATGCTCATGTTCTGTACCAACTACTTGACGAGGATCCTCATTATACGCTGGCAGTGGAAACCTGCCGAAGTTTAAAGATGACAGACAGGTCATCACTGCAACACTGACAAGATGGCCTTTGAGGTCCATTAATGTTCTTAAATCAAGAGGCATCGTCTATCATTAGCAAATACAATATAAACATCAGCAAAACTAAGATTTGATTACAAAGTGGAGCATTTATGTCTGTGATTAAGAACGTCTGCTTATTTTATCCTTCATAAATCTCTCAGTGCTTTGAACTCAGTCAAATTATATGACAACGCCCTGAGATTGGATTGTAACAAGGATGACAAAAATGTAGTACCCTTAGAATCTAGAGGCCAAGGCTAATGGATAGATTCAAATCCCAACATATTGCAGCTTGTAAAATTTAAAGTACTATAGCAGTCCCAAAAATGGTGACAACAAGCCACAATTGTTGCAAAAAAAAATGTAAAAAATCAGGTTCACTAATGTCCGTTAGGGAATGAAATCTGCTGTCATTGTGTCTCCAGACCCACAGCAATGACTCCAAACTGCCCTCTGAAATAGCGAGAACAATACTGGCCTCATCAGTACAGCCCACATCCCATGAAAAATATTGGCACTGAATCCATCCCTTATAACAGAGTCGTCAATAATGTGTCAGAATTAATTACACTCAACATTCACTCTTTAAGGTGACTGTGTATTGGTTAAATATCAGAAAATGTGAATGTGACTTATATAGAGTTAAACACAAGGTGTCTATAAAGTTCCATTTAACATTGTGTGCCAAAATTCTGAAGGAGGTTTTAAGTTTTGCTATATGTCAGCTTCTGATCCACTTTTTATAAGATTTAGAAGGGTTTTGCAAAGGGTTAAAATTTGATCATGAACAGCACCTGATCAGCTGGGGGCTGATTGTTATTCAACCAGATGGGAAATCAGTGATGAAAGGGTTTTCTATCATCACCATGACAACTGGAGGCATCCTATTCTTGGAATCTATCAAGTGTAAAACTACTTTGAGTTACTAAAATAAGTGGACAGTGAGAAGTTTTGACTACAATTACAAAAGATGAATAAAAGATTTAACTAAAATCATGGTGAATCTGAATTTTCTTTGTAGGGATATCCTTTTACATGCTTGGTCTTAGGCACATCTTAAGCAAACAAGCAAAAAACAGCTCTCTCTTTTCCCAACATCATCCAAACATTAGCAGAAATATGTGATAATCAAAGCATGGTTTTGGTTTACAGTATTTTAACAAAATTTCATTTTCGAAGGGATGACTGTTGTTCACTACTGGAGTCTTGGTTACTGTACCCGTACTGCTGACCCTTAAACCAGCAGTGTTGAAAATAGTAAAACTCATGCCTTTAATAATACCATTTTAAAAGGTGGCCTTACATTAGAAATCAAAGATAAGTTATAGCCTTTTTGGTTTACATTTATTGACACTTGACTGGGAAATCATATTTATGACTAGCACTCTATCAAAGACATTTGTGCATTTAATTTTCTTACATTCAATTGCTTAATCCACAAAATGCAATACATCACCATGAAATGTTTATTTCTATATGTGGTTTGAAATAAGAATATAGGAAATGGGAGTAGGTTTTTTTGTAAAACTTCACTCATGACGTGGGTGTCGCTGGCTGGATAGCATTTATTGCCCATTCCTAGTTGCCCTGGATATTTGCCTATTTGACCCATTGAGCCTGTTCTGCCATTTAAACAGATCAAAGCTTATCTATCACCTCAGTCATTTCCCCCAATTATCACTGTATTCCTTGAAATCATCCCTACCCAGATTCAATAGGTTTGTGTCTTGACCATACTCAACGGTTGAGTGTTTACAACCCTCTGGTGTACAAAATTCCAAAGATTCACCATTGCCATGGAGGAATTTCTCCTCACCTCAGTCTTAAGTGACTTAGACTGCATTTTAACACTGCTGCCACCCCACCCCTTGTTGGAGTTGGCGGGACATCCTATCCACATTAACCCTATCAAATCCTGAGAGAATTTTGTAAGCTCCAATGAGATGGCCTCACATTCTTTGAAACTCCAGGGAACACATGCCCAGGTTCCTCAATCTCTCAAGATAATTCTACTAACCCTAGAATCAACCTTGATTCCAGGAAAAGATAAAGCTGCATTTCTGTAGCATTTTCCATGACCACAAGGTGTCTCATTGGGCTTCACAGCCACCAACATAATATATTTACACTAGTTACAATTCTAAAACTGTCAAATTAATTTCAAGAGAGATTCGTGCAAAGGTGCATTTGTTGGAAAGGGTAAAGAGGTCATTCACTCCTTGCAAAATAAGTTGGAATAGAGCAGCAAACGGATCTAGGAACTTAATGTTTAAAAAGTAGAAAAATCAGTTCAGAAATCTACAAAAAGGTGAGCACAGCAATGGAGTTCATTTCAAGGGGAGCAAGACTGAATATCAGGGAAGTTCTGTTAAACTAAAATTACATTCTTCAGCCCACGTTCAAGAAAGCTGCACCCACTTCTGGACCCCACATTACAAAAGTGATAGAGGCATCGGAGATATTGCAAACAGGACTCAGAAAGATGATACCTTCTGAGGTTAGAGGTTATAACCATCAGGACAGACTGAACAAGCCAGGCTCCTCTTATTCTAAGGAGATAGCTCATTGAAATCTTTACAATATGAAGGGGTTTAACTGGGTAGATTTGGAGAAAATATTTTCCCGAGGGGGGGAAAACGAAAGCTGTGTAAGAACGTGGAAATATGATTAGTAAGCTATGCGGCATTTCAAATCTGCTTCAACCCCACCATCTCCACAGCCCTCAATTCCATTTGTATAATTTTAAAACAATCTGTTGAGTTTGGTTTTAAGTATTGCCGATGGCAAATCATCTACAGCTCTCCGAACAGAATGGAGGATTTACAATCATATGTGTGGAGAAATATCTCGCTTCTAAATAGATTAGACTCCTTACAGTGTGGAAACAGGCCAGTCCACGCTGAAGCTTAAAGTGGACACTGGGGCCCTATGCTCCAAACATCTGCCTGTCCCAGCATCTAATTTGTGAAGCCCAAGTTGCAATGAAGTCATTTTTCATTCCTCCAAATTCTATGGAATTTGGGTTTGTTGTATTCAATCTCTCCTCAATGGACAATCGTGTCATCCAGGAATCAGTCCAGAGAATCTTCATTGCACTCCCTCCAAATTCATCCTTCTAGAGGAGATCATAACTGTATACAGTACGCCTGGTGTGCTCTCACAAAGCCCTATACAACTGCAGTTAAGATTTCTTTACTCACATTGCAATAATTTTTGCAATACAAATTAATTAACATACCATGCAATTACTTGCTGTGACTGGTGTATAATAACACTTGGCTCTCTAGGAATATTGACACTTCCCAATCTCTCACTTTTAAAAAAACACTGCTTTTCTTTTCTTCCTCCTGCAGTGGATAGCATCATGTTCCCACATTATTTTTCACCTGCTACACTCTCTCCTACTAACCTAACCTACATCCCTTTGGAGCCTTTGTGCTTCCTTCTCACAGCTAACTTTGCCTCCTTTATCAAATGCTTTTTGAAATCCAGGTAGATTAAATGCTGGTTTCCCCTTCATCTGCCCTCCTGGTCACACCCCTTTAAAATAAAGGACAGTTTTTATATCTCTTTCAGCAATCATGTCGGATTCCGAATGGTCTGTGTGACTAATTGGCCTATGGCTGTGTTTTTGCACTCCCATTTCTTTCGTTGTGGGTTATGTTTCAAGCTGTGGCATTGGTTCAGAAAAGGTGTGAAGGCTGCCCTGGAACAAGGTGCAAGGGCTCCACACAGACACTGAAAAGAAAACATGCCACATGCATCGCAAGATAGCCAAAGAGCACTTGACAAAATAAAACACTGAAGTAGAAGAAAGTAACTTGGAGAGATTTCAGTTGATGCTTTATTATTTTTGTATGGCTAAGGATGAGCTTCATTTGACTATTCCAAGAGGGACACCGAGTCCAGGTTGCCCCAGTGGGGACACTGCACGTCCTTAAGCTGTTACAAAGAGAATCAGTAAAACTTTACATCCACTGCCCCTCCCTGAATCCTATGGAATGACTGAATAACACTAACTTACCAACTACATTAGCAGTGTATGTACATATCAGCACACTAAACTATAGAACCTTGTAGTAGGAATATATCTCACTGTGAAAATCAGGGTGCTTCAAACACAACCCAAGTCAGAAACATGGAAAAATATTTTGTACATAATTATTCACTGTGAAACTTGCAATAACGAATCTCAAGTGATGAAAAGATTCAAGGTCATACATGAAAAAAAGTCTTTTAAGAAAGTTTTTTTCCCTCTTCGGTTCCACTGGAAAACTGCACCATTTTAAATGGGTTCAAGGATACAATATACAGTGTAACATGCAAAAACAATGCACTGCATTAACTGCACGCCAACCAGTTCATAAAAACAAAACTTGCTTCTTAAACCGAGGAGAAACGGCACCTCCTTAAACTATTACAGACAATTCTCAAAATAAAAGGAATTCTTAAAATCTTTTTCTTTACTTTTCTTTTTCTTTAAAAAAAACCTTTTACCAAGCCATAGACAACCACATTGTTCTGGGAGCCCCAGCAGCACAGACTGGAGCAAGAGGATAGTTCAAAGAACAAAGAGAACCACAGGCCATTCAGGTTCGCAAATAACATCACGAGGCAGCTCCGCTTCCTGCAGGAACAAAAACAAAGGTAGTAGCCACCGAGAAGGGGTGGAAGAGGCTGTCGGAGCTGCCATTAACTGTAGCCATCAGCTACTCTGTCCACTGCCACTGTCCACTCTGGAAGGACATTGGAAATCTAACTCAAATAATAATCCTTCAAATTGATCTTAAACGTGAGGCTGACAAGCACTTGATTTGGAGTCTAGTTCAGGAGCTCTACTTCATGCGCACTGAAGGTTCAAGTATAACAGGGACTACAAGTCTCTCGCTTTATTAAAACTCCACTTTGCATTAATCCTCGATGACAATTGGTTCTTCATTCATGGGCTGCCTGGGTTGTTGCGATGCAGAAGATGTACGTCCTTGTCGAATTAGAATCTGTCTGTAGGGCTGACGCGCTGCCCGCTTCATATCGACAGGACCCAGCATCTTACGCACTTTCCTAATTTCAAAGGGAAAAAGACAATACTAAATAAAACTGCAAATTGTACAACAGACAAACTTTCCAACTGAAAGAGCGGTTTCAGTTCAGGTTTGATCAGAAAACTAATAGTCTAGCTTCGGAGACCAAATCAACTACCTGCAAACTAACCTACTCCCGAATCATCCTGACCTTACCACTTCCCCATTTTGTCTCTCAGCACACTGACCATTGGCTGATCACTCCTCATTCTGTAAATCTCAGAGTAAAAGATCCCCCTAGTAGTGATCAAAACACGACAGAATTTAATATTCATTTTGAGTGAGAGCAACTTGAGTCGCAAACAACTCTGTTTAACTTAAATAAGGGGAATTACAATGAAACAAGGATAGGTCGTTGAAGTGAACGGGAGGATAGATTAGCAGGAAAGACAGTAAGCATGAATGTTTAAGGAGGTAACCCATGACTCAGCAAAAATGCATGCCAGCACGGAAGAAAGATGAGGTCATAGATTTGTTTGCTGAGCTGGTGTGGTTTTCTGCAGATGTTTCATTGCCTCACTAGGTGACATCATCAGTGTGTCTTCGATAAAGTGTTGGTGGTCTGTCCCGCCTGACATTTATGTGTCTCTGTTTTTTGGTACCGCCGTTTCTGTATCTGAGTGGCTTGTAAATGGGGTCCAGTTCAATTTGTTTATTGAGTGACTTATAATTGGATTGCCAGGCTTCAGGGAATTCTCTCCATTTTGCCCCTGCTACAATGGTTACATTGTCCAAGTTGAACATGTGTCCTTCGTTGTCTGTGGGGTTGGAAATGAGTGTGTACTGGCCATGTCAGGAGTGGTGAGTTGATGAGAGTGCACTTGTATAGTCAGTTTTCTTCCTGTTTGTATGATGTGGTGTTTATCAGTCTTTGCAGGATATATTGTAGATAATGTTAAAGACCCAACACCCACATCCAACAGGATGAACTTTAGAGAGGAGCTGGTGAGAAGTGTTTGTCAATTTGTGGGTCACTAACATTCCTTGGGGTCTGAGTAGTCCGGTAGTCACTTCTGATATTTCTTTGATGTACAGCATTGTCACTTTCGTGTTTGGTTGTGTAGTGTTTTCTTCTTTAGGTTTGTGGCATAAGTATCGGCGAACAAATCTACAACCTCATCCACAACCTGAGCTACAAATCTTTTCAAAGAATCTTTCCTCCTCTAGAGTTTAAGAGAGGGATAAAACAACCATGGCTGACTGAGCAAGTTAAAAACAGCATTAAGTTGAAAGGAAAATCATGAGGAAACAAAAGTTAGTGATAGCCCTGAAGACTACAATAAATTCAGAAACAAAAGACCAAAAAGATAGTAAAAGGGGAAGAAAAGAGGGCAATTTAGTGAGGAATATAAAAACTGACAATAAGAACGCCTTTGAATATACAAGTAGTGAGGGGGTCAAAGTGAACATAGGCCCCTTAGAAAATGAATTTGGAGAGATGGCTATGGGAAACAAGTAAATGGCAGAGGAATTAGACAGTTATTTTGGAGCAGCCTTTATGGTGGAAGATACATCAAACATCCCACTAATGCTAAAGAATACAGGGGAGGAATTAAGTACCATCCCCATCATGACAAAACTAGTATTTTGACGAACTAATGTGGTTAAAGGCAGATACGTCCTCTGGCTGGATTGCAACTGTTTACAATATATATGAATGACTTGGTGGAAGGAAGCAAATGTACTGCAGCCATATTTGCAAGAGACAAACATAGGCAGGCTCCGGGATGGATACAAACAGTTTACAGAGAGAGATAATGACAGGTTAAGTGAGTGAACAAAAAGTTGGCAAATGGAGTATCACATGAGAAAACATGAATGATAACGGTTGATATGGAGGGATCGTCTTATGAGCAAAAGCTAAAAGGTTTGGAACTCTATTCATTGGAGTTGAGAAGAATGAGAGGTGATGGGATTCTTAAAGGGCTTGACAGGGTAAATGCTGAGAGAATGTTTTCCCTCACAGGAGTGCCTAGGACCAGAGGAGGTCGCCTTAGAATTAAGGGGCACGAATTTAAGACTGAGATGAGGCAAAATTTCTTTTCCCAGAGGATCGGGTGTCTTTGGAACTCCTTGACACAGAACTGTGGGGTCAGAGCCCTTGCATATGCTCAAGGATGAGATAGAAAGATTCATCAGCAGATGATGTTATGGGGAAGAAAAGTGAAGGTGCGGAATGTTCGATCAACCATGATTCTACCGAATGGCAGATAAGGCTCATAAGGGGCTGAATGGCTCCTCCTATTTGTTACGGCATAAATTGCAGAACTTACCCATTTTTATATTTCTCATTCTTGTTTCCCAACCCTTCTTCAGAGTTAGTCCTTTTGCTAGCCTATTTCTTGTCAAGGTCTCCATCTCTCCTACTCCTCATATCGTCAGCTGATTTTGGGATGACACTTTGAATCAGCGACCAAATCTGCGATGTGTATTTTTACAACAAACGTCCAGTACAATCAATGGTAGCATACTTTGTTTGGTTGGATTTGATTTTCACATGATCATTTCACAGGGGCATAACATGTGTTGAACCACATCAATCTGCTAAGTGGTTTATGACACATGAGGGAACTGGCCTAATGAGCAATACCCACTTCTCACAAAAAAATTAAAAGTTGCTCATGTTTATTAGCCAGATGTAAATAGGGAGGCCACACAAACAGCAGATCATCACCAAGCTTAGTACACCACAGACACAGGATGCTGCCTGTATCATAGAGCAAGTTCAGTCATTACCGAGTTTCATCCGTTGCTATGAAAAGAACATCATCTGGTGCGTCGATCCAGTTCATCCTCCTGCCCTTCATTGGGGGAAGGGACCCCGGCTTCAGCACTTTGGAGTTTCTTGAGTATGGTTTCCCATTAATCATGTAACCCCTGTTAATGGCAGTCTGTCACAGGACACAAACAATTAGTATTCAGAAATACAAGATATGGATTAGCAAAAGAGGGAGGAAAGAAGGGAGAAAGAAACTGCAAGAACAGACCCGAGACCAAATGATTTCCACCATGGTGCTATACATTTGGGGATTATATAAAAGATGCCTACACGTAAACAGACACCTGATGATTGGCTGTAGCATTAGGAAGAGGCAGCCTCTGATGGGTTCCAGGGGTATTGCATGGAGCATCAGCCTCTATCCTGTGCTTGTGTTCATTGTTTGGCAATAAACCTACTCATTCGCACTTCAAACCAAACTCATATCCCCACGCGGAACTGTCAAACAGCAGAGAATGAAAACTTGGAACACACTTGCAAGCATCTGAAGAACGTGGTCTATAACTTGCCAAGGAAGATCAGAAGAAAAAGTAGGTAATTCAGCCCAGCTAGACTGCTCCGCTATTCAAGACAATTGAGGCTAATCTTAAGGCTTCAGATCTATTTTCTTCTCACTCCCCATATCCCTTGAACCCAGAGACAGCAAAAAGTTATTTCAGTTGTAAATACGTTGATTGAAGGAGCATTCCCAAACTTCTGGTGTGGAGAATCCTAAATATTCACAGCCCTTTAATAAGGTGAATAATTTTCTCATCTCAGTCGGAAATAATTGTCCCCCTATCCAGCGATTGTACTAATTTCTAGAATCCACAGACAATGTGAGTAACCTCTCATTGTTGAAACCCTTTCTCTTATTTTCCTAAATGTCAGAATATAGACCCAACTATCTCAGATCCTTATTATTGGGTGACCTTCCCATCCCAGGATTTAATCTAGTGAGCCTTTACTGTACCATCTTCAGTGGAAGTATATCCTTCCTGAATGGGGATGAAAATCAAGCACAGCATTCCAAGATTGGTCTGAATTATGTCCTGTGCAACTGGGTCAAGATTAGGGAATCTAATCTAATCATGAATATTTCTGAAATGCGGGGGCATGGTGGCTCAGTGGTTAGCACTGCTGCCTCACAGCGCCATTGACCCGGGTTCGATCCCAGCCTTGGGCGACTGTCTGTGTGGAGTTTGTACATTCGCCCAGTGTCTGCGTGGGTTTCCTCCGGGTGCTCCAGTTTCCTCCCACACTCCAAAGATGTGCAGGTTAGGTGGATTGGACACGCTAAATTGCCCATAGTGATAGGTGTATTAGTCAGGGGTAAATGTAGGGGAATGGGTCGGTGTGGACTTGTTGGGCCGAAGGGCCTATTACCATACTGTAGGGAATCTAATTTAAATACATCTTCATTCCTGTACACCAATCCCCTGATTATAAAAAGGCCAAATAGGCATTTGATTTCCTATTAGCTTGATGCATCTGCATTCTATCTTTGAGTTTCTTGTACAAGTACATCCATGTCTCTGTGACCACAGACAGTTACAATGTTTAAGTTTTTTTTCATGACCGAATTGAATAGAAACATTGAAAATAGGAGGTAGTCTTTCGGCCCTTCGAGTCTGGTCCGCCATTCAACATGATCATGGCTAATCATCCAAATCCACCCCCTGTTCTGACTTTCTCCCATACCTCTGATCCCTTTAGCCTTAAGAACTAAACCCAACTCCTTGCTGAAAACATTCAAAAATGTTTTGGCCTCATCCGCTCAGTGGTAGTGAATTTCACAGGCTCGACACTTTCTGGGGGCATACATTTCTCATCTCAGTCCCAAGTGGTTTACACTGACCCCTACCTAAATTGAGACCCTGGTTCTGGACTCCCTGGTCATCAGAAACATCCCTCTTGCATTTACCCTGTCTAGTCCTGTTAGAATTTTAGAGGTTTCTGAGAGAACCATCTCATTCTTCTAAACTCCAATGAATATCATCCTAACCCATCTGTCTCTCTTTATATATCAGAATATACTCCATCGATGATTATTTTGTCCACTCAATTCGTTTCTCTTCGCAGCCTCCCCTGGTCCGAAGTACAGGCTATATTGCCATCCAGCTTTCTAACATTGGCAAGCTTGCACATATTACTTTAGATCTCTTCGACTAAGTCACGAACATGGATTGTAAATACGGAGGTCCCAGAACTGATCGTTGCACCACTCCATTACAGCTCACCAACTTGAAGATACCCCTATTGTTCCTACTGCTTCCTGTTCATTAACCAAATGTTTCATCTGTGCCAATACTGTATACCATCCCAGCTCCATTAGTTCTTATTTGTACCTCAGTGAATAAGACTTGGAAATCCAAGCCCAGGATATCGACTGGTTTCCCCTTTATCCATCCCATTAGTTACGTATTCAAAAACTCAAATTTGCCAAACAGCTATCCCTATATAAAAAAAATTTGATTTACTCTAATCATAGTTTGGGGTCGTAAGTACATTATTAAGGCATTGTTAACAGAGCCCAGTTCTTTCCTTTTGACAGGTGTCACGCTAAGTGACCTGTAGCTTCCAGTTTTCTCTCTCCTTCCTTTCTCAAAAGGTGGTGCTACATTTGTTAAATTCTAATCTGCTGGGACTAATCTGGAAATGAGAGAATTATAGAAAATCATGGCGGTGTATCCACTACCTCTTGAGAAATGCCAACATGCAGGCTCTCTGGTCCTGGGGAATGGCTGGTTTTAGTCCCTCAAGTTTCTCCAGTACTTCTCCTCTCCCCATATTCATTACCTTAATTTCCTCAACGTTGGGGATTTTCCAGATGAGCAGTTGACTGGCTGCACAATTCTCATGATTTGGGATTACTGGAATTATTCTACCCCTATACTCCACTGGATACAATAGGAATGAGCATTGCGAAGTCTGGGGTGGTTAAGGCACTTACATTTGTCAGTACTCATCATGTACTTGAGTCCCGAAGTCCACTTGACTCCACCTAATACTGTGATGTACCTAGTCTGAGAGTTTTCTATGGTGACAGTGCCTCAAATGGAATTCCTCTCATTACCGCAAGAAATGAAAAACTGTATAAATTAAGAGATGCATTACTTGTTTAAAAAAAACTTACCATTTGTCTCACTTGTCCATGATTTGCTAAACGTAAAAAAAAACAGAATCAGTAGAGTGTTTGATGATTACAGAAGGATGTACAATTCCGCACTCTCTGTTTGCAGACTCTCTCTCTCACATGCACGGGTCCATGGTAAAATAGTCATACAGCCTCTGGGAAAACCAGTCCGATGTGTGTGACTGAATCTTCCTCACCTCAAAGACCTTGCACCCAGGCTCTGATGGACATTCTTAACATGAAGTGTTTTTGAATACCCAAGCCTCAGTGCTAATGATCAAATTCATAATAAATGACAACGTCACGCTGACAAATTGCCTATTCTGACGTGTCTTCCTTGTTTTGCTAAGTTGAACACCCAGAGATCACACAGCCGTTTTCATTACCCCTGGAGCTCACCAATGATGCTGTGTGTGAAAACAATGTACTGGAGTTCAGGCACAGACCTCTTCTGAGATAGGTCGCAGGTTTGCTCCCTGGTTGAGGCAGGAAGCAAGACAACAGCACGAGGACATCCCCTTCAAGCTGTGTCACTGGGTCTGTGTGGAATTGATACTCAGGGCATACAGGAGGGGACATCACAGGGATGTTTGATACTCAGGGCTTACAGGAGGGGACATCACTGGGATGAATTCTCCTGATTGCTTGGCTGTAAATAGCAATTATGCTGACTGCAAATGAACAGCATCAGTCTCGATGTACTTCTCTATCCTTGGCGAGACAACCAATGGCAAGTTGTGCTTATGGAATTAAATGCAGGAGAGGAGAACAGGCAAAAGCATCCCCTGAGCTTCAGATTACATCCAACAGTGAACTTTGTACATAAGGGCTTAATTTCAGAATACTGAGGTATCAAATCTCCAAACAGAGAGGCAGGAAACAGAGCAGCACCATGGTTGGGATAGGTGTGTCAATAGGTCATTGCTGAAATTGGATAGAAAGACAGCTAAAATGTGGGAAGAAGTTTACTGTATTGAGAGATAATAATAAAGTTGATGCAAGGTTTAAACATCACTCTTGTGGAATGTGGCAGGAAACAAACCATCCCACAACTGCCTAAAAGGATGGGGAGCTTGAGCTTGAGATCTCTGAACACAAGGGACAGTCACCATGGCTGACATGGGGAGGGGATGCGGGGGGAAAGAGCAAGATTCTTCTCCTGCAAAGTGGAGGGTAATTATCAACTGTAATTAGGTGCTAAGGAATGAAAACTCTTTGAATTGTCTTTTAATTGGACTTCAGTCCCCACCTCCTCTGGTTTGTTGTACTCATCAGGTTAACAACTGCACAATCTCACTAGCACCGCAAGTTTCAGATCCACGGACTACTGCCTGGATTCTCAGCTCACCTTAACCACACAGCACATTTCTCATTCCCCTTCCCCTCAGAGTCATAGAGACGTACAGCATGGAAACAGAGCCTTCGGTCCAACCCATCCATGCCGACCAGATATCCCAACCCAATCTAGTCCCACCTGCCAGCACCCGGCCCATATCCCTCCAAACCCTTCCTATTCATATACCCATCCAAATGCCTCTTAAATGTTGCAATTATACCAGCCTCCACCACTTCCTCTGGCAGCTCATTCCATACACGAACAACTTGTCAGCCTTTTTTTATTTTTCAATTTATTTCAACAAAACTTCTGAACTGAAATTCAAGAGGCTGAGTCTCGCACAGAAGTCCTGGAGTTAACGCTGTCAGACACAGTTACTGAATTATTCAATTCTCATTAATTCCTTGAAGTAAAAGTGCAATACATGAGTTTTAAAACTTTACTAGATTGTGGAGTTTGATTAGGTCAGACTAATATCTTTCCATGTGGAGTTAGTAAATTCCTAAACTGGGATTTATATCAAGTAGAACTGAGAAGGCACCATTTATGCCCAACTAATGAACTCCCACCAATATTCTCAATCATCCCCAATGAGTGAAGACACCAATTACATAGTACAGCTGCCAGCTACAGCAACAGTCCCAAAAGAATTCCCCACATTTCCACAAAGACTATCATCTAGCTTTGAACTGAGAAATTCCCACTCCTCTTACAAACAGCCTTGAAGCAAAAGGCTGATTCCAGTGTCAAAGATGGGCTGTGAAATGGGGCACCGTTCTGAGGTACATCACCCTTGGACAGCTGGAACAAGTGGCTGTTGAAAAGGATTGGCAGTGATGATATACAAAGCAGGTGTCACTTACTTATCCACCCCATTCATTCACCAACCGTCTCTACTTTTCGAGTCAGAGCCCAATCTGTGCAGATTGGTTTCAAAAAGGTTCCAGCTCTCCTGAGGTGAGATATGGGGTGGCAGTGGGATAGCTGTATTGTGCTGATTCTACAAGAATGTGCCAGATAAAAACAACCTAGTGTACTCTGCACTACACACCATGAGATTATAGCATGCACAGACTCCACAGTACCAAAGGGAGCTGGAAAGCTCACTGTTGACTCCCCAAATAATCATCTCATACAAGCTTCAAATACCTTATTGTTCAATAAATTTTATGCTGGCCGGGAAATTGCTCGATATTTCAGTAGGGCTGAGTGTCAGAGCAGGGGGTTAAGTGCTAACGGTCAACCCTGAGATATGGGTCAAGGTCAGTCTTGACAAATATAATGAAACTTCCTTGGCTGGAAGGCTCCCACGTGAGATGAACCAATGGCTCAAAGCACAAATCACTCCCAATTGTCAATTTCACCCAAAACAGACACAGGACATTGAGGAAACATCACTGGTACAGTGAAGGACCATGTTTTGAGGTTGGAGCAGAATAGAGGAGATTAACTTGAACCAAGACGCATGATCTGGGCTCCTCGATGCTGACCCTCAAAACTTGCAGGAAGAATCAGATGAAAACAGCACAATGATGAAAGAGGAGTTGCTGAATTGATGGACAATGGTCTGCCTTATGCAACAATGAGCTGCCGAAATTGAGTTAAGTCATTCTTAAATCAAAATACAGTACATTTCTTTCAGACTCTGGATAACAACCAGCTAACAGACATAAGATGACAACCAAGCAGGAAAATGCACTAACACATACAATACAGTGACCAACATATACTTCTGTGGTTTACAGGCAACTGTCCTTCACATTACCGCTGCCGAGGTCATCACGTGGTTTGCAAAGAGTAGGGGAGCTGGTGCCCACTTCATTCAAAAGATTTGAATAGCAAAGTCACTGCATGGTATACATTACACACACAATAATAAACAGCAAGGCAGTTAAAAGCAGTTGCATAAATCATGAGGACTGGGTGCCACTCAATCATATAACTGCCTTGCAGCTTCAATTGTTGTACACATAATGGGTCACAGATCTGAGAAAACAAGTGAGGCATAAGCCAGGAGTATGGCAAACCGATAACACTCCAAAACATCCACAAACCACCTCAAAGAGCCAGGCGAAGATTAATTTAAAAAGCAGCCACAATTCTCTCAACCCCTCACCATCACTGCCAAAATCTGAAATAGCTTCAGGTCTGCAAATCCATCCCCAGCCACCCCAGCATCTACTGCAAGACAGAGTCCATGTTTGAAGCTTGAATCTGATCTTGCCAGCCTCCTATTCTTCATGGTGAAGATTCTGGTTGACTATGTAATTAGTTCCACAGACATCGGGAAGCTGACAACTCATCCCTACTGAGCCAGTTCACCCAAAGAGCCATCCCAGTGTGAAAAGGGCATTGGGCATGAATAGCTAAGCTGTGCTGATCCAGCCTTTGTTTCAGGTACTCTTAAGGACTGTCCCGATTGAGCACTGGACAGAGGCCATGAGCAGAAACTCTAGCCAATCCTGATCCCAGCTTACCCAGAACAATCGCAGCACTTCACTAGCCTCTTTTGACTAGTTACTGCAGCACAAAGTAGGACAGAACCAGAAACTTTCTGGTTTACAGTGCTCAGTATCCCATTTGCCTAGACCAGCCAGGGGAGAGGAAATTCTCCCCTGTGGCCTGACAATTACCAGGAATATTCCTTACTTATTGTGCTGGACTGGACAAGCATCAACTGCTCTGTGTAAGTGATCACCACTTCACTATTAGCTATTCTGCCGAACAGTGTGCAAGAGTGCAGCACAGACATTAGACCAATATTTCTAGGCGGTGCAAGATCCTTGTGACTGAAGTTTTATTGCAGGAACTCTGGCACAAGGACAAGCTGAGCCTGTAATCTGCCAATCTCAGACCCTTCACTTCCACCCTCTGCCAGCTCCTTCTCAACTCTAGAACAGTGGGTGCTTATTTTTAGATTAGATTACTTACAGTGTGGAAACAGGCCCTTCGGCCCAACAAGTCCACACCGACCCGCCGAAGCGCAACCCACTCATACCCCTACATTTACCCCTTTAACCTAACACTACGGGCAATTTAGCATGGCCAATTCACCTGACCCGCACATCTTTGGACTGTGGGAGGAAACCGGAGCACCCGGAGGAAACCCACGCAGACACGGGGAGCATGTCTAGAGCATATTCTAGAGCATGAACACTATAAAAGTGACCTGGAAAAGGTGTCAATCAGGTATGATGCTCATTGTTCAAAGCACAGTACAAATAACACCTCAAAGAAACAACTCTTTCTAGAATTTAGTTAAGGCTGCTTGGACCTATTGAAACTGGGGAGCAGCACACAGTACTCGTGAGTGGAAATACATACTTTAACCACGTGTTCCTGAATGCAGAAGGAATTTGTTCCCATATATTTCACGAAGGTGTCTCTCACTGCATAAACTCAGGTGGAAATATCAGAGTCATTCAACATGCCCTTCACAAGATCCAGCAGTAGCCTCAATGGTGTTTTGGAGTTCTCAAGCTGATTAGCAAATAAATCCATGAGCAGGAGGCTGTTTTGGAGGTTATCAAAGCCGGAAGGGGTAGGGGGTGGTTTGCAAGGGGAGCAACAACACAAAGCACTCACGATGAGCGTGTAGCCGTGAGCACGACTGCGCGATTGTCTTACCCCTAAACGGCATCAACAGACGTTTCTTCATAGTGCCTGGTAAACAAGGACCAACAGACAGTAATGAAGAACATTTATAGAATACCACATACAGTTAAGCTGACACATGACCTAACTGAAGTGAGCAAGGGCGAACCATCTGTAAACTCGTCCATACGAGCTGGAGCTTCTCAGTCACACAAGCACTTCACGCAGTTTGAGCTGCAACATGAGTTGTCAGCGAACTGAGAAGCATGAATGGGAGAACTGTTGGGATATTGACGTCGTGTCAACTCAAGCGAAAGTGTGTATTCTGATTCAAGAAATGGGAATCATTTCAGTTCAATGGTCGAGCGCCTCAAGCTGGGCACCCAAGTCACAATCTTTGGTCTGAAGTCAGCGTGAACAGGTTACTGTTAAGGAGATCTCACGTCCCAATGCCCATCACTACAACTGAATCACCTGCTTCGTGTTTACAGCACAAAGGATGTTCTCAGGAACTACAGCTAAGGACTGCCGAAGTGGGTACTCGAGCTGCCCAGATACCCGTTTATTCTGTATGATATACTGACCATCAATACCATTGTGCTGCTCGTATCCTCGCTTGCCCAGAATAGTTGGAGAACCATGGTTTAAGACAGGGGGCATCTTGGCAGGAGTCACACTGCCTGAATGTACAGGCAGACTGGGAACAGTCTTAACAGGTGGATGGAGCTCTGAAGGGTAAAAAGGAACATGTTTCATAATGTATTCAGTTACAACCCCAGCAAGTCCAAGTCTTGCCTGCTGTACAATTTCTGCTTCACACCAGAGTGTTACCCACTTCATGAGTAAGACGGTCAGACAATACCAAACACAGAACACCTGGCTGATATTTCCCCTAATTAGAAGCAAAACCCTTCTGTAGATGTTGGAAATCTGAAACAGAAAATGATGGAAGTACTCAGGAGTCTTGGCTGAACTAGGGGCTTGTATTTTTTTTGCTATAGGCAATTGCTGGAGAAATTGGATCATGATGCTTAAACAAATTTGAGTAGGACTTTATTGCCAATGGGAGGATTACAGTCAACCTGTTGTTTTGCGGTGGTCAAAGTCAGAAGTCACATGATACCAGGTTATAGTCCAACAGGTTTATTTGAAATCACAAGCTTTTGGAGTGCTGCTCCTTCATCGGGTAAGCAATGCTCCGAAAACCTGTGATTTCAAATAAACCTGTTGGCACTATAAACTGATGTTGTGTAACTTCTGACTTTGTCCACTCCAGTCCAACACCGGCATCTCCACATCATTTTCCTGTGGTGAGACACATGGTTCTTGGATGTGAACCATTTGTCCAACCTTCAGGTCCCATTACTATCTGCTCGTGACAGATTACACACTGCGTCATGGTCAACTCAATTATGTACTTATGGGATGTGGACATGTTGACAAGATTAACATGTTGCCCATCCCTACTTGTCCTTCAAATAAACTTGCGAAGTCATTTCAGGGGACAGTTAAGAGTCAACCACATTGCTGTGGGTCTCAAGTCACATGTAGGATTTCTGAAAGGACAAGTTGGGTTTACTGAGACTAATTTTCAATTCCAGATTTTATTACAGCAAACAATCATTTCAACAGCATCTTATAAACTGGCACCCTTGATAAACCAGTAAAAATTATACACCTGAAATACAGGAAGTTTACTGCATTATCATGATCTCCACGATGTTGGAGTAGTCAGTTGAGAGTTTGAGTAAGAAGGCTCTCTGCCATTAAGTTTTATTTCAGGCAAAAGTTGCATTACTATTCAAGAGATTTATGCTGTAAATAAGGTATAACAAGCAATACATACACCCCCTGCATTACATTTCTATTACGATGTGCATGTTTTTACATTGACTGGAAGGAACTCTTGATCAAGTGGTACACTCCTGGTCCCACAGGTGGTTAATTAAAAGTTTGCTACAGTTGAATTTAAATTATCTAGTGATATAAACACAATGCCACCATTTCCCAGTGAAGTTTGTACAGATGAAACTTGGTACATGAGTTATAAGTCAGTGAACTAGATTGTACATGCGTACATGCGATTGCTTACCCAGGTACTTGACTATGGATTCCAATGACTTCCTGATGAAAGGTTTGAGCTTAATTGCCTTCTCCCCGATTTCTGGAAGTCGAGCAGTGCCTATGAGGTTAAGAATGCAATGTTAGCAGGAGCCAAAGATAGCAACATAGTTGTACTTCAGTTCGGTCAAACTGTGAACCAGGAACCAACAAAACACATTCGTCATAACACACATCAGCAGCAGCGTAATTTGTAAACCCATGACTGGACTAGTACAGATTGCTGAGGGGAAGGGGAGAAGCCAATGATAAAATACATTATTCTGGCATATAATTCTGCAAGTATCTGCACTCAATTATAAAACTCAGGTACGAAAGAATAATCTCATAAATAAAGAGGCAAAACTGGCCCTTTAAAAGTTTTCCATCAAACATTTCAAAAGCTAGGTACAACACTCGTATTCCAATACGCAGACTGGACAGAAATGCAGCTACTACAGAGAAACACCTTGCAAAGTAGTGTTTTCTAAGGAAATATAATTAAACAGTACGGTTTTAATGCTGGGAGGTGGTTAAAATTGAGTGACCAGGAGATGAACATACACAACTTTTAAAGATGGCAGAGGAAGTTGATAAAGTTATGTGGATTCTCTACCTTCTCAATAGAGGAGATAAAAAGGTAGAAGCAAGGGAGTTGCACTAAATTGTTATGGATCACTGGTTAGGCCTCAAGCTCAAACATTCTCCTGAATTCTGGGCAAAATTCTTTTGGAAGGGTGTCAAGGTCACAGCATAACTTAGAGCACAGGAAGTGGTCATTCAGCTCTTCATGTACCTGCCAATTCTCCGTGGAACAATCCAGTCAGTCCTTTAACTGCTCTGCCCCTGGAGTCCAAGTTTGTTTGCTCAGAGTGGTTGTCCAATTTCATTTTGAAAACAGTCATGTCCATTTTCACTAATTAATACTTAGTGATTTTTAAATTGACGGGATGTGGATGTCACTGGCTTAGGCCAGCATTTATTAGCCACCCCTAATTGCCCAGAGGGCTGTTAAAAGTCAACTTTATAGGTAGCAAGTTCCAGGTTATTACCACTTAACGTGGGGGGAAAAAAATTCTTCCCAACACTGCCCCTGCATCTCTTGCCCAAAATCTAAAATCAGCAAAGAGGGGATTTTGGACACTGGTGCCAGGGATAAGGGACCTGGACTCTGTGGAGATAGGAG
The DNA here is from genome assembly GCF_004010195.1 of Chiloscyllium plagiosum. Taxonomy (NCBI): domain Eukaryota; kingdom Metazoa; phylum Chordata; class Chondrichthyes; order Orectolobiformes; family Hemiscylliidae; genus Chiloscyllium; species Chiloscyllium plagiosum. Next base: position 15,294,456 of record NC_057750.1, read on the forward strand.
GAGTTGGACTCGCTCTCCTGTTAGGACAGAAAGTTCAGAGGGATTACATCTCTCCTCCAAGCCACACACCATCCTGACTTTGAATTATATCGCCAGTTCTTCACTGTTACTGAGTCAAAATGATCGAGTTCCCTTCCACATAGAACTGTGGGTCTATCAACACCCATGGATTGCAGCAGTTCAATAGTGCAGCTCATCACCACTTGATCAAGGTTCTTACTAATTGGCAATAAATATTGGCCTTACATTCCTTGAAGAAAAATTTGACAAGTTCAAATTCCTCCAATTAGGAATGGTGGAACGCAACTTAATAAATAAATCAATATTTAAAGTTCATTCACGGGATGAAGGTGTCACTGACCAGACCAACATTTATTGGCCATTCTTAATTGCTCAGAAAGCAGTTAAGAGTCAACCACATTGCTGTGGGTCTGGAGTCAACTATAGGCCAGACCAGGTAAAGATGGCAGTTTCTTTCCCGAAAGGACATGAGTGATCCAGAGGAGTTTTGCTGACAATTGGCAAAGGATCTTTAGACTCTTAACTGGCAAGACTTGAACTTGGGTCTCTGAATTACTAGTTCAGCAATAACACCTCCAGGTCATTGCTTTCCAAGTAATGATAACCATGAAATTCTGATATAGAGACTAGCATGGTTTGGGGAAGGAAACTTATCATTCTTCCCCAGTCTGGGCCTTATGTGACTTCAGATCCACATCAATAATCATTTGACTGGTCCTCTGAACTGGTGCAGATGGGCCATAACTAGGGAAGGGCAACAAATGCTGCCCTTGGCGGTGACAGCCCATATCCCATCAGTGTCCTACACCTTATGGAAGAACTAATCAAAACACATTAGTTTCCAAGAAAGTGTGAGATATCTGAAGAACTGGAGAAAACAATTCCTTGTCAGAACTTTGAGGGAGCTCAGAACCGTATAAGAACAATATGGCCCTGCCTGCAGTATGACTGCAAGGTTGTATTTTATTAGCACCACAATCTTTACTGAGCTTTAACAGGGAGCAACACTTACTTGCACATTAAAACTTGTAACTTCTATTAAACACATCCCCAATCCTGAGTCTCAACTGTCAATGGCAACAGACTGTGAAATGAATCTCAGGGGCAAGGGGAATCATGGTTCATAGGTAGGCCAACAGTTTTCAATAGCTGAGTGGCATTTAGGAGTTGCTTGAAGTGACAGAAGAGATTTCAAAGAAAGCATCTGTCCTCGCATTGCATACATGTGGTTTCACCAGTCCTAGAGTTCAACAAGGTTAAATGAATCACAAACAGCAAAACATGCAACTTAGACGGCATTGATGAGGGTGACTACGTTAATCACAGTGTTGTAACAATATGATACTGGTGCACAATTCGGTGTGGAGTTGTTTGAGAGAGAGTTCAGACCCCGAGTGACAATGGTAGACAGGTACAATTGGAGTCCTGGTCACCATCTCCTGAATGCTGAACTGACCTCCTGTTTCTGCTTTGCTGTTCAGGACCAGCTGCTTGTTGTTAACACCCATCAACCAACTTGATTCAAATGTGATCACGGTAATAGAATATAGAACAATACAGCGCAAAACAGGACCTTCGGCCCTTGATGTTGCACCAACCTGTGAACTAATCCAAGCCCATCCCCCTACACGATCCCATCATCATCCATGTGCTTGTCCAAGGACCGTTTGAATGTCCTAATGTGGCTGAGTTAACCACATTGGCAGGCAGGGCATTCCACGCCCTTACCACTCTGAGTAAAGCACCTGCCTCTGACATCTGTCTTAAGTGTACCACCCCTCAATTTGTAGCTACACCCCCTCATAAAAGTCGACATCATCCTTGGAAAAAGGCTCTCACTCTCTACCCTATCTAATCCTCTGATCATCTTGTATGTCTCTATTAAATCCCCTCTTAGCTGCCTTCTCTCCAACGAGAACAGACCCAAGTCCCTCAGCCTTTCCTCATAAGACCTTCCCTCCAGACCAGGCAATATCCTGGTAAATCTCCACCGCAATTTTTCCAATGCTTCCACATCCTTCCTGTGATGCGGTGACCAGAACTACACAATACTCCAAGTGCGGCCACACGACTGTTTTGTACTGTTGCAGCATGATACCACAGCTCCAGAACTCAATCCCTCTCCCAATAATACCAAACACACCGGATGCCTTCTTAACAGCACTATCAACCTGGGTGGCAACTTTCAGGGAATTTGTGTACATGGACACCAAGATCCTTCTGCACTTCCAAGCTACCAAGAATCTTTCCATTGCCCCAGTATTCTATCTTCCTGTTATTCTTCCCGAAGTGAATCACCTCACATTTAGCTGCACTGAACACCATTAGCCACCTTTCAGCCCAATTCTGCAGTTTATCCACATCCCCCTGCAATCTGCAACACTGTCCACCACTCCACCAACTTTAGTGGCATCTGCAAACTTACTAACCCATCCATCTCTGCCTGCATTCAAGTCATTAATAAAATTGACAAACAGCAGTGGTCCCAAAACAGATCCTTGTGGCACACCACTAGTAATCAGAATCCAGGTTGAATATTTTCCATCAATCACCACTCGCTGCCTTCTTACAGAAAGACAGTTTCTAATCCAAACTGCTAAATTACTCTCAATCCCATGCCTCCACATTTTCTCCAAACGCCTACCATTTGGAACCTTATCAAAGGCTTTACTGAAGTCCATGTACACCATGTCAAATGCCCTGCCCTGCCCGCATCCACCTGGTCACCTTCTCAAAAAACTCAATGATGTTTGAGAGACACGACCTGCCCTTGATGAAACCATGTTGACCATATCCAGTCAAATTGTTGCTTGCTAGATGATTATAAATCCTCTCTCTTATAACCCTTTCCAAAACGTTTCCTACAGACATAAGGCTCACTAGTCTTTAATACCTGGGTCATCTCTGCTACCCTTCTTGAATGGCACTTTGCAATCTTCCAGTCCTCTGGTACTAAACCTGTAGACAATCAAAGATCAAGGCCAAAGGCTCTGCCATCCTCCCTAGTTTCCTGGCCCAGGGGACTTGCACACCTTGTAGAATTGATAACACCACCTCCTTACTAACCTCAATCCTTTATAGTCTCACAGCCAGTGTCTCAGTCTTCTCCTCTACAATATTCTCCTTTTCCTGAGTGAAAACAGATGAGAAATAGTTGTTTGCAGCTCTCCGATCTCCACAGGGTCCACACACAACTTCTCACTTCTGTCTTTGACTGGCCCCATTCCCACCCTAGTCATCCTTTCATCCCTCACATGCCTATAGAAAGCTTTAGGGTTCTCCTTTATTCTACCTGCTAAAGACTGCTCATGTCTCCTCCTTGCTCTTCCTAACTCTCTAAATCCTTCCTAGCTAACTTGTAACTCACCATCACCTCATCGGAACCATCTCATCTCAACATCACCTAATCCTCGCTCTTCTGCTTAACAAGAGATACAATTTCTTTAGTAAACCACAGTTCTCTTACCTTATCACTTTCTACCTGCATGACAGGGACATACCTGTCAAGGACACACAATATCTGTTCCTTAAACCAGCTCCTCATTTCAATTGTCCCCATCCCCTGCATTTTGCTATCCCATTCTATGCCTCCCAAGTCCTGCCCAATCGCATTATAATTGCCCTTCCCCAATCTATAACCCTTGCCCTGTGGCATGTACCTATCCCTTTCCATCGCTAAACTAAATGTAACTGAATTATGGTCACTCTTCAAAGTACTCACCTACAACTAAATCAAACACCTGACCTGGTTCATTACCAAGTACCAGATCCAGTGTGGCCTCCCTTCTCGTCAGCCCTTCGACATACTGTGTCAGGAAACCCTCCTGCACACATTGGACAAAAACTGATCCATCCGACGTACGAGAGTTAGAGCATTCCCAGTCAATGTTAGGGAAGTTAAAGTCCCTGTAATGACCACCCTGTTCCTTTCACTCCTAACCAGAACCATTTTGCTGATCCTCTCCTCCACCTCCCTGGAATCTGCGGAGGCCTACAAAAAACTCCCAGTGTGACCTCTCCTTCCCTGTTTCTAACCTCAGCCCATACCACCTCAGTAGGCGAGTCCTTGTCAAAAGTTCTTTCAGCCACCGTCATACAGTCCTTGACTATCAAAGCCACACCTCTCCATCATTTACTACCTTTCCTGATCTTAATGAAAGATTTAAACCCTGGAACATGCAACATCCATTCCTGACCCTGCTCCATCCATGTCTCCGAAATTGCCACAACATTGAAGTCCCAGGTACGTATCCATGCTGCAAGCTCACCTACCTTATTCTGCACAGTCCTGGCATTGAAGTAGACACACTTCAAACCAGCTTCCTGTCTGCCAGCACACTCGCGTGACTGAAATCCTGCCCATGTCCTCCCTACTCACATCCATCCATACATTGGAACTACACCACAGGTTCCCATCACCCTGCTGGTCTTGTAGTTCAACACCAGTTTCCTGCACTATCCCCAGTTTCAAAATTTAAAAATCTCAATTTCAGTCCTGAATATGCTCAATGATGGAAACCTCCATAACCATCTGGTGCAGGGATTTCTAAAGATTCACTATTCAGTGGGAAACATCTCAGTTCTAAATGGCCTCTCCTTATATTCTTAGACTCCAATATAAAATAAAGAACTGCAGATACTGAAACCTTAAACACAAACAGAACTGCTGGTGAAACTCAACAGGTCTGGCAGCACCTGTGGGTACAAAGCTGAGTTAATATTTCGAGTCCTTCGACTACTCATCAGGTAAAGAGACTGCACAATACTCCCAAATATGATCTCACCAAGGCTCTATATAATTGCGGCTGAAAATGTGTTGCTGGAAAAGCGCAGGTCAGGCAGCATCCAAGGAGCAGGAGAATCGACGTTTCGGGCATGAGCCCTTCTTCAGGAAGAAGGGCTCATGTCCGAAATGTCGATTCTCCTGCTCCTTGGATGCTGCCTAACCTGCTGCACTTTTCCAGCAACACATTTTCAGCTCTGATCTCCAGCATCTGCAGTCCTCACTTTCTTCTATATAATTGCAGCAAGATACCCTGGACTCCCAAACTCAAGCCCTCTTATAATAAAGGCAAACATATCATTTGCATTCGTAAGTGGCTGCTGAATCAGAATGTTAACTCTCAATGATTTATGAAAAGAGCATCCAAGTATTTTTGAAGCTCACTATTTTCCAACTCCTCTCTATTTAAGAAATACTCTATTTTTGTTTTTCCTATCAAAGTGGATAAACTCACTTTTCTCCATTTCTGCCAAATTTTTGTCCACTCACTTTAGCTTCCTCAAAAAGCAAACAAAATCAGAACATACAGTATCTCAAGCTTGTTCTGCCATTCAATAAGAATAGGGCTGATCTGACCTCACCCCAACTTCAAGCATGTATCGGTTTCAACCTTCCATATGTTGAGCGAGGCCTTGGAAGGATTTGAACATGTCAGAGAATTTTAAAACTGTGCCAGACATAAACAAGTGTCTCAGTGTAAACGGGGGATGGAGAAAGAGTCACATGCAAGTAAGGATACGGGCAGCGAAGTTTGGATAGGCTGCAGTTTGGAAGAGTTCAGTTACAGTATTCAGCTAGTGGCCAGTTATAGAGAAGAAACCCATTACATTTCTGGAGGGACTCACATTCTGCTTTGATAGCCGCACTGTTGATTGGTATGAAGGGTCGCCGTGCTGCCTGCCGTGGGCGAAACAGGTTCTGACAGAAATACCGTGCAATTTTAGTGAGTCTCGTTGTCTGAAGACAGAATGCCTGCCGTGTCTTCAGTGTAAACTTGGGGTTGGCATTTTTCACCCAATACCCATGGGGATTCTATAAGATAAGAACAGTCACACAGTTAGGAAACACATTCATCACTGCACACAATACAGTTTATTTATAGTTTCAACTCTGCAGTTCGCATTAGAAGTTTAAAACGTGGAACAAAATAAAAGCATTTCAGCCTCTCCCTCTGTAGTTCACATCGAATCCAAGGATAAGGTTAATGCTGCAGAAGCTTCATTTTTAAATCTATCCATAAGAGAAACTATCAAGACTTCAATGACATCGTACATTCAGAAAACAGTGACACAGCCAGAACAATAAAAAAGTATAGTAAAGCAGTTGAATAGAGGAAACCTAAGCTTTCAAATTAGGCAGGCAGGCAGGATGAACAAATCTATGGGAATGGCCATAAGAACAGTAGGTAAATTGTCCCTCAGTAGTACAGAACTTGAGTAATGCTGAAAAATGCTGTTGAAACCTTTAATTGGGCACTAATCAGGGCAAATGCAAGGAGGTCAAATTTCAGAGATAGCAACAATTTATACTCATGAGGAAAGCTAATTGGTTAAGTCATTGCCATGGAGGCTTTCATTTTCCATGCTTTAAAAGGTCTGATGCCAGGAGATTGTTTATTTTACTGCAGAGGCCCCCGTGTAGGAGTACATAGAGCTACTATGAGTGAGCCATAATGAGTTCAAATGATAAACTTAAATTGGTTGTTCATGAGTCAGGACTTTTCAGCAAGTGCTGCCCAAACACAAAATCACATTGAAAGTCACACATCATGTTCTGAACTTGGAAAGCACAGGCTGGAATATGGACAGCCCTCAGTCTATTGCAAACAGTCCAAGGGCATGCTGCTTGATATCACTGGTTAGTTATGGTCACACGTGGCCTAACAAGATTATTATTTCAAACATTCCCTTGGGCTATTTGTAACAGGCTGAGAATTGTTCATACACAACTTGCCAGTGCTTTCAAAATTAAAAGCACTTCTACAGACCCTGCAAATACTATCTTCTGTGCAGAGATCTTCCAGGGATCTCACCAATTGCCTGCTTCAAGATGTAATGCCCCACTCCTGGCCAAGGTCAACTTGAAAAGCAGGTTTAAACCTGAAGTTTCAAGTGCAAAAGAATTAACAATAGGAAAAAATGGGCCAAATAGCAATACAATTCAGTTCCATCATAAATTAACCAAACTTCCAATCTCACTCTCCCAAAGTCTCTTACCCGGGTCTGTACTGGCTGATGTATGGCAGTGCCTAATAACATTTTACAAGTGTTGGGCAGAAACATCTTTCCAATATTCTCACCTTTACCTTCCCTGATTTGCAAACATGAAACTGTTTTTTTCCCCCAACTACTGTACACTCCTGAGTCACAGTTACTTCAGTTTTCTAGGAAGAGAATGTCACTTCACTGAAGTCAAACAAAACCCCTCATTACAATCTCAATATTGCCCCTAAAATTTCCTTCCGTCAGGAACACAAGAACAAGAGGAAACCATTCAGCCCATTGATCCTGCCCCACATCTGCGCGCACACACACACACACAATACCCCTTGTGCCATTAATCAATTACGACCTTGAATCCGCTCAACCAATGGAATTTCCCACCCCCAGGGCACTGTGGAAGCTCAAAGATTTACTGACGTGAAGAAATTCCTTCACTAATGGCTTCCCTGGAAATTGTAACATCTTACCGAGCTGTTACGGTTAGGTCCAGGTCTCTCACCCTCCAGCCTCGTTGGCATCTTCAGGCCACCATATTTCTTCCAGTAATTCCAGCAAGCTGCGCACAGTCTGCACTGCATATTCGGAGGGCCCCATGAATACCACTGGTATGACTGGGTTGCTAGGGTGTTAGGGGAAGAGGAAAAACAAAAAAAAAAGCATCAACCTGTCTTGAGTGGTAACACATCACTGACTCTGGGCACTTACACTGATGTTTAAATACAACTCAGCAAGTGCTAGCAATTGCCATTACACGTGCCCAAAGTGACTGGTTTAGAAGGCCAGAGTTCCACTTTAGGAGGGGAGTCAGTGTAGTTTTGGAATGGTTGCCTGATAAACAGAAATGAAAAACTTGAACTTTCAAAGTTTGCATCGTCAAAATGCTCTGGTCGCATACAAGAATCGTTTAAGGCAAGCCATCAATATGTGAATGATACAAATACTGGCAAGCATGCATTAAGGGCAAGATAGCAATAACATCCCCCTAGAAATATCTTGAATATTAGTTGGATTAAATACAGTCATTTGGTAGTACAGCACCAGAATGGAGTTGAAAAGAGAAACAAGTTGCTGAGGACTTCTTTCTTGCTCACTTCAGTACAAATGCAAGAATGCCAAATTTCAAACAAACAATCTCAACAATTTATACCAAGAGGGAGTGAGTGCTGAATGACTGATTGAGCAATATTTGCTGTCCAGTTGCAGAATCGCAATTGTTATGGACCAGACCAGATCCCCTCAAAACATTTCAAGGAGGTAGCCCAGACCCTAACTTTGCTCGTTGTTTCAAGCAGATGTAAAATGGATATTCCATAGAACAGAATAGAATCCCTTCAGTGTGAACACAGACCCTTCAGCCAACAAGTACACACTGACCTTCCCAAGAGTAACCCATTGAGACCCACTCCCATCCTATATTTACCCCTAACTAATGCACATCATTCATATATCCCTGAACACTATGGGCAATTTAACATGGTCAATACACCTAAACAGCACACCTTTGGATTGTGGGAGGAAACTGGAACACCCAGAGAAAACCCACACAGACACAGGGAGAATGTGCAAAGTCCACACACAGTCACCCAAGACTGGAATCGAACCCAGGTCCCTGGCGCTGTGAGGCAGCAGCGTTAACTACTAAGCTACCATGCTGCCAAGAGAGGTTGGAGAGAATAGGCTGGTCAAACCACTTAGTTTTAAACAAAACAGAATTTATTTACAAGAATACTACATGAAACATAAACAACAGAAAACAGAATACCGAATAACTCATCCTATCCGAAAATCCAACAGATCATCCCACCTTAATGATGCTGTTCCAAATACTTGCCATAATCCCCATGAACACCCCTTGCGATAAAATGTAAAATAAAACACAAGTTCTTACAGGTCAGAAGTCAAAGAAAGAGTACCAGCCTGGACCTACTCCTGTGGGTCCAGCAGTCATTGTTACACACAAATGCTGAAAATAAACCAGAGAGAAGCTGAACTGGGAGAACTGGCCACACCTCTTTCACAGTACAAGTCTTTTTTAAAGAAAAACTTGAAAGCCTTATGCCTGAGGCAGTCTCTGTTAGCTATTATCAACTTGGTGCTAAAACCCTTCAAACCTCCAGACTTTTCAGAGTCTGTGTCATTTATGACCTCTGGGAAAAAACAACCAAGGACTTCATAACCTTGTTAAAGGAGCAGCTTCAGCGTACAATTAACAGATGTTTTATTTTGGGTTTAACAAGCATGGGTTGTCAGAGTATGGTCTGCACTCTGCCTAATCCTTATACTAACATACACAAACAACCAATTTAAGATAACTAATTGAGCTTGTAACCTTTCTCATTCACACTTACTAGAAGTGACATGCATTAATAAACTGGAATCTGCTATCTGCAAACAAAAGGAATACGTTCTAGTGTCTTGTATCATTGAAAATACTTGGGGGGGGTACATACTTCCCTACTGCTTTCTCCATGGCAACACTTCAGCCAATCAGAGTCAACTTGCCAAGCAATCAGTCCCTTTTCTGCTGTGCTATAAACTGTCTGATGGTTTGCAATTTGGTATTCTTGCATTTATCCGAGTGCAGGTCAAAAAGTGCCAGAAACAGGTCTCTCACTTCAGCATTATTTGCATCTGTGGTCATCTTATTAAGAAAGTCTTGATATTGAGTCCTGGTGGTTGCAGGGTTCCTAAGTGGAAAATGCAGTGATGTTCTTCCAGCTTAGTTGAGCCTCACTGGAGCAAGGTGCGGGAGCAAGGGGCACAGATAAAGTAATTGCTCAGGATGCTAGATAAGGCTGCAGCAGAACCTAAAAGATACCAGAGGCAGATGGATGGACCACTTACCACTTCAGGCAACAAGGTTGAGTAAAGTACAGGTAAAACTCTCTCTGGGCAGGTACAGCATGGGTTGGCCACAGAAAATGTTTCTCTCTGCTGGCTCATTTAACAATCCCACAGAAACTACAATGAGGGTTGAGTATGAAGTAAAGCACTTCAAGACTGCTGTAGAAACTCGTTCCATTCAGCCTCAACCAAGAATCCCCCATGAAATGAATGCTCCAGCCCCAATCAGACAGTATGTTGCCTCCATGTTTGTTGGTAGCAACTTTAGCCTATAACCACTCAGAAGTAGTCTAAGTAGCAACCAAACATAGCATCCCTTACAATCAGAAGACAGAGGAGGCATTTAGTCACAATGTGGTCTCCTCCACATAGGGAGATGCAATCAGAACAGGCAACCATTTTGCAGAACACTTATGTTCTGTCTGGAAAAATGATCCTCAGCTTCCAGGTGCTTGACACTTCAACACACCACCATGCATCCTGGCTAGCAATTCCATTCTCAGGCCTGCTGCAATGCTCCACTGAGGCTCAGCTAAGCTGGAAGAACACCACTGCATTTTCCACTTGGGGACCCTGCAGCCACCAGGACTCAATATCAAGTTTAATCATTTTAGATAAAACAATGGACTACAGATGCTGGAGGTCTGAAACAAATACAGATGCCGCCAGACATGTTAAATTCTCCAGAAATTTCAGCTTCTGTTTCAGTAATTTTACAATCTGAACATCTTTTATGTCCCTTTACCCTCCCACCACATAAGAGGCCTTATCATTACATGGGCTGCTTTCAGCATATCCAATCCATGTTTACCCATATCTCCTCCCCATTATCACCTTTTCTTTCTCCTTAGCATAATATCATTCATCTCTTGGTCTCCTTAACTGTTGTTCTCCCTCTGAGCTCTATCTCTGCCTGGTACCTTTTAGCCAGCTCACCCTGTCTTCAGCGTATTGCACCGCCTTTGCCTAGGTATATCAATAGGAAGGGTTTAACAGGGATATGGGCCAAATTCTGGAAAATGGGACTAGATTAATTTAGGATATCTGGTCATCATAGACACATTAGACCAAAAGGTCTGTTTCCATACTGTACATCTCTATGACTCTCAGTGCTGAAGGTGGGTCACTGGACTTGAAATGCTAAAACAGCTTTCTCTCCACAGATTTTGATTTGATTTATTATTGTCACATGTACTGAGATACAGTGAAAAGTGTTATTTTGCATGCTGTACGGGCAGATTGTACTTTACAAAATGCATCAAGTAGCAGAACAGAGTGTAGAATAGTGTTACAGCTACAGAGAAGGTGCAGAGAAAGAGATCAACATAACATTTGAGAGTTCTATTCAAAAGTCTGATAGGAGGAAGCTGTTCTTGAATCTGTTCATATGTGTACTTAAACTTTTATACCTTTTGTCCGACAGAAGAGAATGGGAGAGATCTTTGATTATGTTGGTCGTTTTACAAGGCAACAGAAAGTATAGATGGGGTCAGTGGATGGAAGGTTGGTTTGCATGATCGACTGGGTTGTGTTCACGACTCTCCAGTTTATTACAGTCTTGGCAAGAGCAGTTGCCATTTCAAGCTGTGATGCATCTGGATAGGATGCTTTCAAGAGTGATCTATAAAAACTGCAAAGTGTCTTTGTGGACATGCTGAAATTTCCTTAGTCACCTGAAAATGCTGTCAGACCTACTGAGTTTCTCCAGCAATTTCTGTTTTTGTTTGAGGCATTCTGAGTTCAATTGAAAATCAATGCATCAGAGGTGAGAGGTCTCTTCCTGATTCACTACACTAAATTGAAAAGAACTCCCAGCCCCAAGGGGTTCCTGTAACTTGCATTAGCATGCTGGTACCCCAAATCTTCATAGCAAGGGAAATACTACACAAAGAATCAGTGGCAGGAGGTTAGAAGAAGTGCCCAGAAGTGCAATTAGCAATGTCTGAGTTCAATCAGGTGTCAACTAGCTATTCTACCAGGAACTGGTACCTGATGTCTTGCCGAAAATAATCCTGCACTGTCTGTTAATAGCTTGGATGTGGGATTGAACCAGACAGTTTACCAGAGCCCAAGGGCCTCCAATCCTGTTCACTGGCCAAGCAAATTCCTAAATGCGTGTGCATTTTCTGCTCTTAGACACATTACAAAATGGCATTTATACCATCAGCAACGAGCACATAGGGAACAGCAGTATGGTCTACTTACTGTAGCAGCTCTCACAAGCCCTGCCAGCTCCTCCATTCTGTCCTGGGAACCCAGCTCCATTCACCATCCCTGGTTTGCTGACTGCGTTATTCACATTGATCTGGTTAGGGTTTGGTTTGTTGCTAAAGAAAATAAAAGTGACGAAAATTGAAAGCTACAGACAGGGTGATGGCGTCTGATTAGCATGACACCACATCTTGCACAAAATAAATCTCACTGCTGCAAACTGGTGATGTGGATCTTACTTTCAGTCTCTACAGTTGCAAACAGAAAAACAATGCTCTTAACGGCTGAGCTGCCAAAAATCACAAATATACTGATCAAAAAAATACCAGTCCCGAAAGAACGGGTACGAGATGGAGAGCAGACAAAACAACTGGTTCAAACAGGCTCCCCACAACAAACCACCCTTCTGACAATCATTACTGTTCACACATATAGAAAGATTACATGGCTAAGGAACCCATGAAACTGTATTCCAAGATGCAAGATTCAGAAGAAACAAAGAAAGAAAATTTAGAGTCAGTAGAAAGATTTTGCAGGTAAGCATCTACTCGCATTACAACATGCAATAATATTTAAAATGGATCAGTGTCTCAAAAACACTATGAACTCCAACTCAACTGTTGAGAAAGCAAGGATGTCACCAGCAAGTAAAAACTGGACCATAGGTTATTTGACACGCCCTCCACTTAGAGAACTTGCAAAATGTTATTAAATAACTTGTGTTAAACCGAACATAGAATTATCTGTCTCGTGGGTGTGAGTGAATTTTTAAGGATTTCAGACTAGGATTAGTGGCAACTGTTACATTTCATTACAGCTCTTGACAATGACACCTCATTCTTTTTCCACTAAGATGACAAAATATGTGGGAGTACTTACTAGTTGGGGATGTAGACCTGTTTTAGTCGACTCTCTGCTTCAGCTGCTTTCAAACGTTTCTGTGAAAACAGAATGGTATTGGTTAGCCAGCACACTCTACTATCCCTTCCTTACTGATACTTTATTTCCTTTCTCCTTTTGAGAGATATGGGCATAGCTGACAAACCAGTATCTGGTTCTCTTCTCTCATTGCCTTGAGCAGAGTGTCCATTTCAGAGGCAGTTAAGAGTCACAACACAGGTCAAGTCAGGTACTGATGGCAGATTTCCTTCCAGAAAGGACACGGGTGACCCAGTTGGGTGGATTGTTACAACAATGGGCAATGGTTAAGTGGCCATCATGAGAAGAGCTTTTAATTCCAGATTTCATTGGATTCAAATTTCACCATCTGCCATGGTGGGGATGTGAACCCATGACTCCAAACTGTTAATCTGGGATTCTGATTTTTTGTCCAGTGACATTACCACGACATCATGACCTCCCCATGCATTAAAAACTCAGATACATTTGGAGGGCAGATTATTCTTCAAAATGCCGCTGCTCACAGCCTTGGACAATAGCGCTTGGGATCCATGAAGATTTAAATCGCTGGATTCTATATCCACAGGACATCTGTACCAAAGCACCACCACATACATATATATTGCTGCAACCCCTGCTGAGCTTCACCTTGATAGGTACCTGAGAAGGATATGAGGTACCTGACAGAGTCAAAACGACTTGCACAGGTAGAGTTGGGACAGCTGTTTTCTCTTTGGTCTGCATACTATGCTGCTGCGGTGCAGATTTTTAATTATGAAAGCAGTAGTAAGTCTCTCCTGTAGTAATTCACTCACCATCACAGAACAGCAGCTTAGACTGCCTCTGCATCCCTATGAGGAGGAACAGAGGGAAGCAAAAAAAAAAGCTTCCTGTGAAGGTAGGAACAACCAAAAAGTGGGACCAGAAGTGGGACGGGGGGATCTTGGGGCTGCCCAATGCAGAAGAAGTAGAAAAATCTGACTATCCTTGCATTGCGATCTTTTTCCCATATCTTGTTTGACACACAGGAATATTCAACGATCAGACTGAGCCCAAAGTCCATTCCCAATCCCTCTTGAATCCCAAAACCCACAGCCTAATACCTCCTGAGCTCCAAAGACCCACTCCCTACTCCACCTGAGCAAAGATACACACCCTGAACCTCAAAACCTTCTTCGCCATTTCTAAACTCAAAACCCCCTCCCTGATATACAGTCCCATATCACAGGTTGTGACGAATGACTTAAGATGTTCATTTGGGGCAACAGCAATGACAATGGTTTTGCTCACAGGTGAGTACAGTTGGGAAGTAACAGTAAATCACAAAGTACACAGCATGAAGTGCCAACACCACCACACCAACCTAAAAGGAACAGCAGTCCCATCACTAGCACAGCATTGCTTGAAAATGGTGATAGTACAATTCCAGCTGCAGAAAGCCGTCAAACCTTTGTAAGCGGACGATGGTGTTACACAGGTCAGTACTAGTTTTAACAATACTGGTTGATGAAATAATATCGAGACCTCCAAGAAACTGGAATTGCTCCCATTGCAGATATATGAATGGAAATGCTCAAAATGGCAATAGAGGAGATGAGGGTCAGTGACCAAAAGAGACAGATTTATGAAAACTGGCAAAATAACCAGGAGGAACTTCTTTATCCAGATAATGACCTGCAAGGAGCTGCTTGAAGAGGTGTTAGATACAGATTAAATGGCGACTTTCAAAAGGAGACTTTGATAAATATTCGAAAGGGAACAAATCTACAGGCCTATAAGGCTAATGGGATCTAATGAGTAGGAGTTATCCAAAGATTATAAGAAATTGGAGTCAGCCATTCAGAGACTGTCGAGCGTGCTCTGTTGTTCAATAAAAGACCCGATTGCGGCCTTACTGCCACTTTCCTGCCTGCGCTCCCATTAACGCCTAACTCCCAAGTTGATCAAAAGTCTGTCTTACTCAGGCATGAGTATATTTGGTGACCCAGTCTCCACTGCTTTCAAAAAGGAACAGAATTCCACACACCCTGGAGTTTAGACTCAGCCTGCCCAGCCTTACCTTTAATACACCCACTCTCTCAACTGCTCCTGACAGATAACCTTCAAACAAAGAGGATATGCAAAATAATATGCAATTTCTTGGGTGTTGTTTCACAAATACAGAAACGTAGAAGATAGGAGCAGGAGGCGGCCATCAGGCCCTTTGAGTCTGCTCTGCCATTCATCATGATCATGGCTGATCATCCAACTCAATAGCCTATTCCTGCTTTCACCACAGAACCTTTGGTCCCATTCGCCCCAAGGTGTTTTAATTAGCTGTCCCTTGAATACATTCAATGTTTTGGTATCATCTACTTCCTGTGGTAATGAATTCCACAGGCTCACAACTCTTTGGGTGAAGAAATGTCTCATTTCCTTTCTAAATGGTCCACTCCAAATCCTCAGACTGTGATCCCTGGTTCTGGATGCACACACGAACAGGAATATCCTCCCTGCATCTACTCTGTCTGGTCCTGTTAGAATTTGGTAAGTCTCTAGGAGTTCCCCCTCACTTGTCTGAACTCCAGCAAAAACAATCCTAACCTAGTCAATCTCTCCATAAATGTCAGTCCCACCAGCCTGGTAAATATCCTAGACACAACTAAGCCAGATTTCCCTACTTAGATCATCCACCTCCTGGTACAAAAGAACATCCCACTCACAATCCTAATGATTTCATGTATTTACACACTGTCTTTTTGTGATTCACATACAAGGACACCCTGATTCCTCTGTACCTCAACGCTATGCAGTCCCTTATCTAAGTACATTACCTGTTCATTCTTCTCCATTACATCATATTAGGAAGACCAATGCATCAGAATCACATCATACAACATTATGGCTTGAGGGTGGGATTTGGTAACAATGAGCCAAATAAGCCGTGACAACAACGAAGAAGCCAGTCAACTGGATCACGCCAGGCAGTGAAGATAGCTGCTTTATAGACAATGTTCAGTACCATAAAGGCACAGAATCATTTACCTGCTGTACATATCTGTCAGTTGTTTTCCACATGTAATAGTATTCAATTATACTGGTTAATGATTTCCACGGAAGCTGCAACAAAGAAAAAGCATTTCTGAATCTTGAATAACAATAAAATTCAATGTTTCCAACATTATTCACTCACTAGACAGTTCACCAAAATCCCTGCCATGTTTATATATACCTGAACTGGAAGAGGAGGTCTTGACTTCATTCAAATGGTGGTGTCTCTGATATTACAGTCATAGATTATGCCACAGGTACTGAAGTACCATTTGAACGATAACTTCTGATTACCATAGCCCCAAAGTCCACAGTTAGTGTGGAAATGAGAATACCAACGAAGCTGTGTTGGCTGGAAAGGTTTTCCTGATTAAGCAACCTCACATTATGCATGTTAGTGATGCTCTGTCTCTACAGGACATCAACGTGCACTTTAGTCACACCAAATTGGGGCATAGTGTGTAGCTGCAAGAATTCAACTTCATATTATATCTATAATGGTGAAGGGTGCAGAACAGAAATATAAATTCCAAAATGGTGCTTTGGACCATATGCAAAACTTTGTTTGCCCCCCATATCCAATTTTACTATACAGCATTTAGCCCCAGCACACTACACTATTCGCATCTCGTTTTCCTTTCAGAATTTACATGTCTCCCTCAGTGTACCTACACTTCTCCATCAGCTTTAAGGGCTCTTGGTTAGATAGAATATGGTTTATTTGACGCTGTACCCACAAACAGTGCCACACACTGGTAAAATAAAGACTTGCCCAATATTTTCCAACGGAAGTGCAAAGTCAGTGGTTAAACCAGCTCCGTGCATCACCCAGGAATTCAGAGCCGACATATCAACACTTAAAGCAAGAGATGTCTCATTCAAAATAGATTTAAGGATTTAATTAACCTCAAGCAATAAGATAGTTACAGAACTCAGACTTAAAAGGTCTTCTCCTTGGATATTCATTGTTAATAATTTCAGGCTATACTCACAAAGTCTTGTCGAATGTCACTAAAGTCCTTGCCATATTTTTCTAGGGCCTCCTCAAACAGATTGGCTTCAGAGGCTGACCATTCCTCCATCTCATCCCGACAGAGTACGGGCCCTCCCTGCGGCACCAACGCTGAGATTGCCTTCGACACATCGTAGTTGTTTTTATGTAATGTGTCCATTGAGTGAAACTGCAAGCAGACAGAATGAGAGTCAATACTTCCATCCACACAAGACAACAAATGTGCACCTACTCAGTTACAATATCCCCTCAGCAGGACAAGCAGCACAAAAAGTTACAATGACCCCCTGAGCACAGCAAGCAACATGCAGTCAGTCTGCAAAGCTCAGAATATAAAGTGTTCTGCTACCATGCCAGTTGTGGACAGAGTAAATATATAAGTTGGTGCTGGCCAAATGGGTTGCTTGTTCTGGTCGAGTTCATGGAGTGTTAAGAGTCATGTGTTGGACTTGCACTCATCCAGGCTAGTGGGAAGTATTCCATCACACCATGACCTGTGCCTTGTTGGAGGAGGACTTGCTCTGGGGTGTCACGAGGTGTCTTACTTGGTGCAGGATTCCTAGTCTCTGACCTGCTCTCATACTTATATGACTAGTCCAGTTTAATTTCTGGTCAATGGTAACTTCCAGGACTCTGATGGGGATTCAGCAACAGTGATACCTTCGAATGTCAATATAGTTAGATTATGTTGTTGGAGATTGTCTGGTATTTGTGAGGTTGAAGTGTTATTTGTCATTTGAACCCGCCCAAGCCTGAGTGCTGCTTATAGACATAGATGCATTCAATACCTGAACCATCACAAAGGGTACTGAATATTGTACAACCATCAGGAAGCATCCTACTTCTGACTTTAATATACAGGGAAGGTAGCTGTTGAAGCAGCTGAAGACAGGTGGGTTTGGGACACTTGCTTGAGAAACTCTGCAGTGAATTCCTAGATATGGATAAATGACCTTTGACAATCATAGCCCACATTTTTTTTTGCTTTTTTTAAAAAACATGTCTAAGGATTTTCCTGATTCCCATTGCTCAGGTTCTTGGACACCACACTGTCAAATGCTGCCTTGATGCCAAAGGCAGTCATTCTCATCTCAAGCTCTGTTGTTTTGCCTTAGTTTAGTCTGAGTGTGTAATGAGATCAGCAGCTGAGTGGCCGTGGCAAATCCCAAGGAGAGCATCAGCAGGCACATTATTGCTACAAGCACTGCCTGATAGATCTGTCAAATACAGCTTGCATCACTTTGCTGATGATGGACAGTGGACTGATAAGCAAATAATTGATCAGGCTGGATTTATCCTGCATTTTTTGGAGGAGGTCATATTAGAGCAATTTTCTGACTAAAGTAGCAGCTAGTTCTGGGCTCAAGTCTTCAGTACTACTACTGGGGTGTTGTCAGGATATTTGCTATGGACAGTGTCTTCAGCCAATTCTTGGTATCTTGTGGATTGAATGGAATTAAATTGACATCTGTGCTATTGAGACCCAAGAGGCTAACCTAGATCATCCACTCACCACATATATGACTATAAATGCTTCCTTCATGTCTTTTGCACTGTTGTGTTGGGCTCTTACATCATTGTTGGTGGTAATATTTGTGGAACTTCCTCGTCTAGTGAGCTAAATGCCCACTGCTCTTCACGAATTAATGTGACAGGACCGCACAACTTAAACATGATCAGTTTCTTGTGGAATTGCTTAGCTGTCTGTGGCATGCTGCTTCCACTATCTGGAATGGAAGTTATCCTCTCCTGCAGCTTCACCATACAGACTCATTTTTAAAAATCACACCACACCAGGTTATAGTCCAACTAGTTGTTTTGTGTATTGTGATTTTTAACTTTGCATACCCCAGTCATCTCCACCAGCATCTCCAAATCAAGACCTCATTTTTAGGTATGTTTGGTGGTGCATCCCTGGCATAACACCCTATATTCTTCATTGCATCGGGGCCAATGGCCCAGCCTTGATGGTGACAGTAAAGTGATGGAGATGCCAGACCTTGACATAACAGATTACAATTTTGCTGCTGTTGATGGCCCGCAGCACCTTAATGGATACACAATTTTGTGTTGCCATTTCAAGACTATCCCATTTAACACAATGATAATGCCACACAACACAATGGAGGGTGCAGTGCAAGGACGGTGTAACGGTCATTTCTACCAGGACTGAGTTTGTTAATACATGCAGGAATTAAACTAGGATTATGATTAGAAGCATGGTAGAAATATTCATTGCCTAACAAGTAGTCTCCACATTGATCCAGTTTTTAGTACATGAGATCACTTCAGGAATTAATGTTACAATTGCAAAGTATTGAAGGATCGTAAAAACTGCCTCTTCCTTACCAGTGTGATATCTCTAGAGGCAGCTGCAGCACTCATGTGTAGACTTGGCTGTCGTATGGAACTACTGCAATCTAAGGCCCGAGCAAATGTACCTACAGATCTAGGAGAGATAGGAATAAATTGTTACAAACAAACCCAACTGAGAAGTGTCATCTGACATATTCTCTTAAAGGGATAGTGCAGTTCCATATGAATCAGCATTTGACTGATCACGAGTAGCAATTCTATGAATCCTAAACAAACAAAGAAATTGTGCTCTGCACAAATAGCACTCCAGGAACATTTCTCTTTTCGGCAGGGAGACTGAGGGAGAGATAATTTGCTGACAACCACAAACACAGTTCAGGGCTTTTACACAGAAGCGATACAAGAAGACAAGGTTGGTGCCTGTGCAAAGTTCCCAACAGACGAACCAGAAGCTGTGCATATTGTCAAATCACTGTTCAGAAGTTTTGAAAAATAATGCCCTTGCCCAAGCTGCCAAAAATGTCCAGCACAATTCCCTGACTGTAGCTAGGAGGATGAGCACTGTCTTTGCAATAACAGATAGAACTTTTTAAAAGTTCGCATGTTGACTGAGCAATACTTCTCCACTACACCCAAATGGTACAGAAAGGGCAGTGACCTCCATGTGCACAAAGAGCTCTGTACGCAGACATCAACATCCAAGGACTGATGGTTCAAAGCCCTGCTCGTATTATAAAAGAGCAGCATGACAATCAGAACAAACAGGTCTCAAGCCTATAAAACTGCGGAAACAGCTTACCGTGCAAGGACCAAGAATTGGTCTATCTGCCTGTCGGTCAGGGGGTTGTCCGGATCCCAGATTTTTACTTCAAGTTTTAACTGATCTCTTTCATCCTCTTCATCTGAGTAAATAAAACAGGGAAAAAAAACATCAAAGACAAGGAGAGAGCAAAGTATAGGAGTGGATGGGCCTGTGCAGACACAATGGAAAGTACACAGTTGGGACTGAACTCACTAAGCAAAGTGGTAAAATTGAGACAACAAGGATAAAAGTTAAAACAGACTGAAGAGGCTGGGACCTTCCCCCTGGAATGGAGACTAAGGGGTGACCTTATACAGGTCTATAAAATCATGAGGGGCAAGGATAGAGGTGACTAGCCAAGGTCTTTCTCTTAGGGTGGAAGTATTCAAAACTAGAGGGCAAAGGTTTAAGGGGAGACAGATAAGATTTAAAAGGAGCTGAAGGGTAACATTTTCACGCAGAGGGTAGTGAGCGAGAGAAGAACTGGAGGAGCCTGGTACAATTACAACATTTAAATGGGTACGTGAATAGGAAGGGTTTATAAGGATATGGACCAAATGCTGGCAAATGCAATTAGGTCAGATTGGGATGTCTGGACTGCACAGATGAGGTGGGCCAAAGGGTCTGTGCTGTCTTATAACTAACAATAAAAACAATTACAAACAATTGTGATAACGTATAAAGAGAAATCAATTAAATGGTCTTTAAGAGGCAGACAGGAGAATGTTATGTTCAGTGGGGACTAGATGCCCAGTGAACAAACTACTGAGACCTAATCTGCATGTTGCAAGGAAAGCCAACGCAATTAGTGTGTGCTTTGGCAAAATCACACGTGCAGTATTATGTATAATTTTGGTTTTCTGGTCCAAGTGGAAATGTATCTATTTCACAGGAAGCGCATCCAAGGTTGACTGGATTGATTTCTGGGATGACAGGATTATCTTATGAAGAATGATAAGAGTACAATAGCCTGTATCATCTGAAGTTTTCAAGTATTTGATATCAGCTCATTGAGCATAATATTTCGAAAATGCTCAACAACACATATATTGGGAGAGTTTCCCTTGACAGGGAATCTAAAATGAGGGATCACATTCCCCGAAGAGAATTTGGCAACTACAAGATAAATAGAAATTACTTGGCTCAAAGAACTCTCTGCTCCAGACAGCTGTGGAGACTTGGTTGTTGAATATATTTGTGACAGACATTAAAGAATTTTGGACACTACTGAAATCTAGGGATATGAAAAAAAGGGTTAAGGTTTTTACAGGCACAAAGAACCAAATACATTTGCTTGTTCTGATTTCTTATGCATTTAAGAGTGGGCCAGCCAAAACAGCGCATCTGGCAACAGGACTGGAACAATTTATGGCAATCCTCAATCACTTCACCAGTTATTCTGTTGATCCACCTCCTCGAGAATGCTCAACAACTAAATATCTTCTCTTTAGAGCAGATAACTCATTTTGGTTGCCATTTTCTGTAGTGTCTCTAATGCCCAACTGCACTGTGACCCAAGTAGGGCTGTTTCAATACCTTGTTTGCTTCCTGGGATTTAACCCTCTGCCTATACAATCCAACATTCCTTCAGTGCTACATACTGCACAGTTGGCTTCAGCAATTACTCGTTAAACACCCTCACACCCACAATACTATTTGCTGTAGTTCTGATCTGATCAACCTGCATTCCATTTTTTTCTGTTGGTTTCCCAAAAAAGAAATCATTTTTAAAAAAAAGTCAGCCGTGCCTTTTTACAGCACCTTTGACAAACTCAGGATGCCCTAAAGCACTTTCTAACCAATCAAGTACTTTTGGAGTATAATTGCTATTGTTGGAAATGTAGTCATTTGCACACAGCAAGCTTCCACTAACAGCAATGAGATAAAATCATAGATGATATGGTCATTAAGATTCCTGTTGTTTGTTGGTTGAGGGATTAATACTGACTGAGACAGCAGGAATAATTCCCCTGCTCAAAACAGTAGTACAAGATCTTTTACATTTATCTGAGGGGACAGATAAGGCCTCAGATAAAGACCTTATATGTAAGACAGCACTTGCAGGCTTCCAGGACTTAAGTACTTCAGTAGAGTTTTTAATAAACAGACACCTTACACGGGTCAGCCAAACATAGAAGAATTCCAAGCCAAGGAATGAAAGACTGGAAGAGGTGACCAAAACTTGATCTCAAGAGTTGAAACTTGAGAAGAATTTGCAGGAAGAAAGTGGAGGTGGAGGACTTTTAAAGAAAATTTGACAGTTTTCAGTTTATGTGGATGAAAGCTGTGCAATCGGGCATAAAAGGAAAGAAAAGGTCCAAGACCATAAAGAAATAGGAAGACGAATAGGCTATTCAGCTCTTTGTGTCTTTTCTGCTATTCAACAGAATCATGGCTGATCCAACACACCTCACATCCACCTTCCTACCCATTCCCTGTAACTGATTCCCCGACTGATCAAGAATCCATCTCAGTCTTAAACATACACAAAGACTCTAGCTCCACAGCTCTTTAAGGCAAGGAGTTCTAAAGGTTCTCAACCCTCAGAAGAAATTCCTCCTCATCTCAGTCTTGAAATGGAGTCCCCTTATTCTGAGACTATGCCCTCTGGTCCTAGATTCTCCAATAAGTGAAAACATCTTCTCCTGTGAAGCTCTTTAAGAATCCTATGTTTAAAGGAGATCATCCTTCATTCTACTAAACTCCAGTGAATAGACTCCTAATCTGTTCAATCTTTACTCATAAGACAATCCCTCTATACGAGGGATCATCCTAATGAACTTTCTCTGAATAATCTCCAATGAAACATCATTCCTGAATTAAGGGGACCAAAGTTGCCCTCAGTACTCCAGATGTAGTCTCACCAGCGCCTTATGTAGTTGCAGTAAGACTTCCCAACTCTGTCCAACCCCCTTGAAATAAGGGCCAACATTCCATGAGCCTTCCTGATGACCTGCTGCACCTGTGTGCTAGCTTTCTGTGTATCATACACAAGTACTCCCAAGTCCCTTTTTTATTGTGGCTTTTTGTTTTCCTCCATTTTAAAGGAATAGATTGATAGTGGGGAAGCAGTGTGTCAACGTGACCAACAGACTGACCAAATTCTGTTAGGGAAGAGTCATGATGGATTTTGGAGTTAAAGGTAGGGAAATAGAATTGACATACACATGAGCCGTGATCTAATGAACAGAAGAGCAGTCTTGGTGGGTTGAATGACCAATCCTGCTCTTGCGTTCCTAACGTGGCTACTTGGTCGAAATGTTTAAAAGTAAAAGGAGATAAAAGATGGCCAAACTCGAACATCAAGTTCTAACCTAAAAGTCTAGAAAATCCCGCTTCCTCTTTTGCCTTCCTTACCCTCACAAATAAAATGGTGGGAGGGAGAGAGATTCAACTAGGTGACCCACATGCATCAATTGTGCTGGATTGCTGACACTTCCTTCACCTTTCTCCCAACCCACATACTTTAAGTGAGGCAAGAGTAAAATCTTAACACCTCTGAATATTCAATTCCTAGACTAAATCCAAAGAATGGCTGATTGCAAATGTCACCCACCTTCTTTTAGTAAATCCGGAATGTCTGCCTGGTACCTGGGACCTACACGGATCTCGCCTTTATCTGCTAGAAGAGTCTTTTGCTGTGGATCATAAACTAGACAATAAAAAAAGGAATCCTGAAAGGAAGGAGAAAAACAAAAAAGGGTCATTTCAGGGAGCCAGCTCAACATAATAAATGTTTCTCATCCGCGTGAGGGATTCCAGGGCCCCTGGACACTTCCTTTCCACTTTAAAAGGAATTCCCAAGTCAACTCTAAACAGAGTGTGAAATTCATACACAATCTCAATCAAATCCTCTTTTTACAGACTCTTTATAGGCTGTTTAAAGTGGAAATATCTTCATTAAACCATCTCGCTATCGTTTCTTCAAAATTTGACTTTTTTTTTAAAGTGAGTTTTGGCTCTCTCTCGAGACAACATTTCTGATGCAGTGAGTCTCAGTTTCTATTATCTCAGTTTCTATTTTCTATCATCAGAAGAAACTGAGACAAGGAAATGTAACTAGAAGGTTTGCACACATACCCACCAGGAGATTCAATAAATATGCAAGCATGTATGAACATCTTTACAATGTTGACTACTTCACCTCTCTGCCCGGCATAAGAAATTTCAAACTCTTTCTAGAATTTAACAATCAGGAGCAGGAGAAGGCCATGGATGTAAGTTTGCTCACTGAGTTGGAAGGTTCGCTTTCAGACATTTTGTTACCATACTAGGTAACATCATCAGTGAGCCTCCAGTGAAGCGCTGATGTTATGTCTCATTTTGTGTATGTATTTAGGTTTCCTTGGATTGGTGATATCATTTCCTGTGTTGAGGTCATTTCCTGTGTTGGTGATGTCATGTCCTGTTCTTTTCCCCCCCAGAGGGTGGTTATATCAACTAGCCACAAAAAGACATGACCCACTATCTCTAGTATCCTTCCATACACATGAGGAAGGACACCACTTCGATTGGGACAACATATCCATCCCACGACAAGCCAAACAGAGACATGCACGAGAATTCCTAAGTGGAACTCTGATCAACAAACATCGACTTGGACCCCATTTACCATCCTGAGAAAAAGAACAGGAAATGACATCAACACCGGAAATGGCATCACCGACTCAAGGAACCCTAAACAAATCAAAAGTGGGACATGACACCAGCGCTTTACCGATGATGTTGCCTATATGGTGACAGAATGTCAGAAAACAAATCTTCTAGCTCAGTGAGCAAACTTACATCCAGGACCTTAACCTAAACTGCAAATCTTCTCAGAACTTGCTAAGGTATTTGGCCCTTTGAGTCCACTCCACCATTTAATAATAGCTCACCATAGCTGACTGGATTGTAACCTCAATTCTACATGCCTGCTTCCTGACTAACCTTTTACCCCCTTGCTTAACAAGAACGTAGCCAACTCTGTTGTCGGATTCAAAGATTCTGCTTCCATTACCTTTTGAGGAAGAGAGCTCTAAGCATTTAAATAATCTTGAGCAAGGGGAAATTTCAGCTAATCTCGGTCTTAAATGAATAACCCCTTATTTTTGAACGGCAACTCTAGATTCTCCTGCTAAAGGAATTATCTCTCCATATTCATCCTGTCAACAACATTCACATCTCAATAAAGTTGTTTCTGAACTGGATTGGATGCAAGCTTAGCTCGTCAAACCTTTCCCCAAAAGGCAACCGGTCTAATATCGGAAACTAAACCCTATCAAGAAGGCAAGTGCATTCAGTAGCATGATGCCATAATATGCTCAGACTCACATTAGACAGTGCAAGAGGCTGACATAGGTAGACAGGGATGTCTGTAGTCGGCACACTAAAGTTCTTGGGAGATGTCTCTCAAGCCTGCTGTAGTTCTCCAAAAGAGGCTCAGTGCCAGCTTGAAGAACAGCATCTCATTTTCCCCTTGATGGTTCTGCAGCCTTCAGAACTCCACTTTAGAGCATGAACATCTCCCATGCATGTCCTTTACCTATCCAGGTCCTATCATAACTTCAGCTGCTTACAGCACAGCCAACCCATTTTCACCTACTTATCATAGAATAATAGAATCCCTATAGTGCTAAAGCTAGCCATTTGGCCCACCAATCCACACCAAACCTCCGAATAGCATCCTACTCCTAATGCTATCCCTGCATTCCCCATGGTTAATCCACCTTGCCTGCACACCCCTGGACACTATGGGCAATTTAACATGGCCTAACCACCTACCCTGCACATATTTGGACATGAGACCTATGGTCTCCATTTTCAACTTTTTTCACCATCCATCCCTTTGCATTCCTAAATGTCATGCTCTCTCTCTGGGTTCCATCTCCACCTATCTGCTCACTCCTTTTACCTTTCCCCAATCCACTCACCCAACCTTCAGCATATATATCACGTTTTCCTAGTTAATATCAGTTCTGAAGGGGGTCACTGGACTTGAAGCGTTAACTCTGCTTTGTCTCCATAGATGCTGCAAGACCCCAGTTCCTCCAGCAATTTGTTTTTATTCTTAGCATGAGAAATTCTTTCACCATGAATATCACCCTCCGCACAAGGGAATAGCAGAAGGTTGCAGCAATTCAGGGTTAAGTTGTAACCAGTCCTATCTGCATGCTGACCTGAAATCATAGTGCAGTAGCATCAGCTTATGTACATCCTGTAGGTGGTCACATTTCTTGGCTGTAACACATTCCTTTCTCACCACCCGGTTCTGAGTAAGGGTTACTTAACCCAAAATGTTAGCTCTGATTCTCTCCACGAATGCTGTCAGACCTGCAGAGCTTTTC
Organism: Chiloscyllium plagiosum; assembly: GCF_004010195.1. Classification (NCBI taxonomy): domain Eukaryota; kingdom Metazoa; phylum Chordata; class Chondrichthyes; order Orectolobiformes; family Hemiscylliidae; genus Chiloscyllium; species Chiloscyllium plagiosum. The sequence goes on from NC_057750.1 coordinate 15,320,923, forward strand.
CAACCATTTCTATTTTTTGTCTCCTCCTTTCGCACACTTGGTTGTTAACTTTCCATTACATAATATCACACCTTAAGTTTGCTGATTGTTAAAATGATATCTGGTATAGGCATATATTGCTGACTGATAAATGCATTCACTCATCCAGTTTACACACCCTTATGCAAACTTGCAGCCCATGTTGCATGCATAGTTTTTCAGACACACTTTAATGCACATTGACACAAGGCTCAGGGAACATTGGAGAATGCATGTCATTGCTCCCTGTGCAGTTTATTGAACTTCCTCTCATGAAAAATGTCAAAAAGAAGAAATCGTACCTCTTTCTCCAGATACGAAAAGACCGCTTCAGTTTCATTCAGCAGAGTCACACTGCATTTACCTCTGTGAGGACACAAAGAGAGAGCTTGTTATATCAAAATGCAGTGAGACATAAAGCCTATTATACAAATTAACCCTGGAACTCTGGGGCCTATAGCAAGTTTAACCTACTGCAGGCAAACATTCAAATTGAAACCAGCAGAAAGAACACGCATAAGGCTCAGAACCCTCCTCTGAATACTACATATACATGGATACTCATGCTTCATTCCAATTGCTGGTGTCCATCCAATACTTTAGATATAGTCTTTAATTGAAGTCAAACTTCAAGAGAATTCATGTCTGGGAATTGGCTGGCTGTAAGAATTCAGTAGAGCAGTCCCCTCAACTTTCCACTTAAAACAGAATTTGCCCAAGCAGGGTACTAAACAAACTCAGTCCAAATTAGTAACAGAGCTCTGCTGCTGCAGCAATGTCAGCAGAGTGATCAACTAATTCATGCTGTTCCTTTTGTCCAGTACCTCTTACTGGACAGGGTTTATATTTACTGGAATGCTGAGGCACCAGCAAAAGATGCAGCTGTGAGTGGGCCCAACACGCACATTTTGGAAACCTGGGAAAAAATGCTGATTAATCAGGGAAATCAAAAAAAAAATGTGCATATCTTTTATAAGTCTCCCTCCCAACACAGGGAGGCATTAAAACACAGTCTCATCTATATTGTGACTTAGATGCCTGAATGATGCCAATATTAAATTGTTCAATACGTACAAATAAAAAAAAACAAACAAACAGTCTTTTGGTCAAGTAGGATGGATGCTGGATAATGCAGCCTTGATAAGTGGGTAACGGCACTAATTGTACACTTAGAAGAAATTGCAAAACAGATTCTATTACTTTAGTAACAATCCAATAATTCTGTGCAAAGAGGTAGTTTGGCTGTTCCATTATCAAAACTGTACTTGTCCACATAATACTCCATGTCTAAAGCTTTCACAGTAAGCAGAGCTGCACTTGCAGACTAGCAGGGTTTTGCAGATCTCTGAAAGTGAGAGTGGGGCTGAGGGGGCGGCGGGCAGGCGGGGGGACGAGGGCCGGGGCGCGAGGAGCAGGGAGAGGGGCAGGGCGTGACGGCAAATGAAAAACTATAGTATAAACCAACAGATACAAGGAAATCATTACTCATCTAGAGGCTGACTTCTCTCAGACTCAAGTAGTTGGAATCTTTGTTTACAAAGAATCTGAGTGCATGTGCAAATTACTGAGTCCATGATAATAAACTGCAGCTCTTCAGGTTATTCCTGTGTGTATATTTGTGTCTGAAGATCAAAATGCAGCCCAAATGAAGTTGCAGGTTGACTTCAGACAAAGCAAAGAGTGACGGTTAGAATCTTGTCCCCAGAGTTGAAATGTCTAATACTAGCGGGCATGCACTTAAGATGACAGGGGAAAGTTCAAAGCAAATCTGAGGGGCAAGTTTATTTTTTACACAGAGTGGTAGGTGTCTGGAACGCGCTGCTAGGAATGGTGATGGAGATCGGGGCGTTTTAATGGATGTTTAGCACATGAACATGCAAGGAATGATGGGCTTTGGACAAAGAGCAGGCAGAAGGGATAAGTTTAATTTGGCGTCATGTTTGGCTCAACATTGTGGGCCAAAGAGCTTGATCTTGTGCTGTACAGTTCTATGTAACAGAGCTTATATTGAACTAATCTTGTTCAATTTGGCTATGTGCAGAGCTGTATAATTGGTTTTAAAAACTTCAGACATGTTTAAAACTTACTGCAAAATAACTAAAAACAGTCACGGATGTAACAAAACTGGACAAAGGGATAAGTGGAGCAGTTTCCCAAACACACCACTTTGCTGTCCCATCTACAAACTTCAGAACACTTACTTAGATTAATAACTGGCATGAACAACACTGATCTCAGTTAATGATTGTGATCCCTACGTAAATGCAGAGGTCCAAGAGAAGGTATGCAGTATATCAACAAAGGACAGACAGCTGAAAAGGTTTGCATAGTCATTTGTAGGATTGAGGGGTTGGGGTGATTTTGATGAAAGAAATGCAGGATTGCAGTTGACAAAGAAAAAATTCCAATACCACTATCTCAAAGTCTATACCGGCAGTCCAAACATTTAAACATTGTTTCTTTTTAGCTTTCCAAGAAAAAGGACATTTTCCATTTTCACTGAAAGAAATATTATGAAACCAGCTATACTGGGTTATCAACAGAAACAATAAAATATGAAGCATTGTAGTGAGTTCCATGCTCTTTAGCTCACTTACGGATGGAAAATTAACAGTGCATTTATCAGGTTTAAACCTTAACATTTTACTTGCCCATAAAATGTTCTAGATTTCAGGGTATTCATCACAGTATTTAACTTCAACAGATCTAAAGCAGCATCTGGCCCATTGTAAGTGCACAATGGGTCCAACTGACCAATCAAACTTGACAATTTCTCTTGTTATCTTTTGTATACAGAGAAACCTGTATATGTATAATTGAAGTTCCTCACCTTTCGGTGAATACTTGGGACAATTAACAATGATTGGAATAATATCTGTCAATAGCACTGTTGATTTTAAACGTACTTCACATCTGTTCAGGTTAGAATCTAAACTGATAGGTTTAAAAGCCCACAAGCCAGGTTCCAACTTTTAAGTTCTACTCAAATCCTAAGCACATCTTTCCAAATATGCAGCTCTGCCTCATCAGAAATCATAGATTCCTGAAGGTTTTTCCTAAAGATACCAATAAAGCATGGCGAGATCTGCTTTTATCTGAAAGCAACTTGTTTCAGCAAAACAGGTCTCACTAAAAATAAAGCCAGACAAACAGGCTGTTTTCAACAGGACCCACGGCTTTCCTTCGGAATCCATATTGGTTATGCAGCTCTAATTAGTATCACTTTGCAGAAATGCAGCTTTTTGAACAGTTGATCAACATCCATCGTTATGTGGCCAAAAAAGCTAAAAATATTTGAATATTCTTTTTCCCTGTGGGACAGCCCACTCAAGTATTTGAATTATCCAACTGTTATTTAAAACTCCTCTTAACTAGTGTCACTTCAGCTTCAAATCTCATCCACAAAGACTTTTCCCACACAAATCAACTTACCTGCCAACCAGCTTTGCTGTGTATCTCAGAGTAACTCAAAGTCAAATTACTTGCATTTTTCTGGTCTCCTCGTAGTTTATCCTCAAATTTATAGCAGCCATCAAAACTTCACGATCCGAGGTTATCCGTTTCTATTAGACTTCTGCTTCCTTTGTTTCATTGTGTCACTAATTCATGCCACTGCCAAGCTCATTATTGACTGCATTTTGTTCCTCAGGACTTTCATCACAAAGCACCCAAGCATCTGAGGTATATGGTACCCACAAGTGAGATATTCATGCTGTTGTTCCTCATTTGCAAATGCCCCTTCATTATCACTGCTGCCCCAAAATCAGTTTCCATCCATTTCTGTGATTTTTCCCTATAATACTCCTCCTGTCCAAACCATGCATTATTAGTCAGATTAACCTAGTCACCAGACCCACAAAACAGAATTAAAAGATTGTTGTCTTTGTCCCATATCTTTACATTCTTCAGCTGTGTGGTAACTACCTCTTTAAATTCATGCAAGTAAATAAGAAACAGGAGCAACAGCAGGTTATTTCACCCCTCAAGCTTGCTCCACCAAGTCAATGGTTGCTCGGACTGTGACTGGAACTCCACGTGTGTCTGTGGGCCCCCAAATCTTCGACTTCCACATAGACCAAACAAACCACAACCTAACTCAGCATTTCAGTATGTTCCATAACCCACAATAGAAGGCTTCCAACAAAATAGGTCACTGAATCCTTTTTAACAGACTTTGCACTTTTCATTATCTTTATTAGCCTCATACCTGTACTTTGCTATTGGAGATGAAGGATGAGCACGTTGTTTATACAGATTTGGAACAATTTGCTTTTCTCCATTATTGGAGAAAATGTACATGACTTAACCTTGCTTTGATCGTTAGAGAATCATAGTAACATTTAAAAACAATGAGGTCTACCAAATGTAACTGCATTCTCTTTCCTGCCTCCCAGCTCTTTTCAAACCGATGGCAGCATCAACGGAAGCAACCACACCAGTCTCCATCACAGGAGCAAGATTGGGCCAGTCAGCAAAGCCCACTCCACAATCATAGATCATGGTTGATCTTCTACTTCAATGCCACTCAAAGCAGATGTCTTTGTATGTAAAGGGAAATCTTAATACATTCAACTATTCTGTTTAACAGGCCAAAGGCATTGAAAGGAGGAAACAAATTGGATTATCATCGTCTTGTTAGAGGCCAGAGACCAGCAATTTTCTTTCTCTTTCTACTCTTCAACTCATCCCTTTCTCCCAAGCCACCTGGCGTATGCACTCCTTTCACCGGCTTAGTTGGTAAATGTATCCTCTGACTAAATGGACCGAAGCAGACACTGAGGAATTGAGTTGGTTCAATCCCGCTTATGTTGAATAATTGAATATGAATGAGAGGGACGGATTCAAAGCTACAACTGGTCTTAAAGCATTTCATTTCCTCCTGTCATTACCATAATTTAACAACAGGGTCATAATCTTGTCACTGACCCACACACTGGAAAACATCTTTCCTTCCATCCTGCCCACCAACTTCAAGTTGAGTGCACCCCCCCCATCCCTACACCCATCCCCTCCCTTCTCCAGATGCAAGTTAAATTAGGACAGTTACATCACAACAAGCCAGTCATTCCTAAAATACACAAGGAAAAGAAACGGTTTCTAAGGAAACCTTATACTCTTCTGGTCCAGTCATAAACTGGAACCATGCAATTTATGCAGCTCAAAAATCTGTTTTTAGATGGCTAATTCAACAGTTAGAAGTAATGGATACTACAATAAAAACAAATGTGAAACTTTATAGGTGAATAACTTTGTCCAGCCACATGCAAATAGTAACTAATAATAAAAAAATCTGTGCAATCAGTTTATACATAGTTTGTAGCATTCAATGTGTTCATACATAGTGTTGCCAAACAAAGAGTCTTGGGGTGCAAATGCAAAGTTCCTTGAAAGTGGAGTTGCAGGTAAACAGGGTGGTGAAAATGGCATTTTGCATGTTTGCCTTCTGTGGTCATTGCATTAAGTATGGAAATTGGGACATGTTGCAGCTGTACAGGACATTGATGAGGCGATAGTGAGCATTGCAGATGCTGGAGATCAAAGTCAAGATTAGAGTGGTGCTGGAAAAGCACAGCAGGTCAGGCAGTCTCCGAGGAACAGGAAAATAGAGTTCCTAATGAAGGGCTCCTGCCTGAAACGTCGATTTTCCTGCTCCTCGGGTGCTGGCAAAATGAATTTATCTGTTTAGGATATCTGGTCGGTGCGGACGAGTTGGACTGAAGGGCTTGTTTCCATGCTGTATAATTCTATGACTCTAATAGGAAGGCTATTGATATAAGAGACCAACTCTCAGACATTTGAAAATCTACCTTTAAACTCCTAGTGGCAAATTTCTGCTCTGGAAAACCTGAGAATGAAAGTTATATTGGAGCAAAATATTGGGTGGGTTTACATTGTGTTCTCTTTATGTCCAAATGGTGGTGCATGTGAAGCTATCTTTTAGGCTATACAATCAAAGTTTGGATCTAAATGAAGGAAGGGCAACCTTAAGGCTGTGCAAGTTAAATGGTCTGATGAGTGGCTTCGGATATCATTCATCCAAGATACAACGTGTTAATGATCTTGTGACAAGGCAGCAGAGTACCCGAATAAATGGATTAATTATAGTACAGCACCTCTAGACTTCATGCTGCTTCCAACAGCTTCTTGCCTGGGTACACTGTTCCCAAAGGAGGGACTTACCTCCTTGTACATGACTGAAAGAGAGGATAGGGCAAAAGCAAGTATAGTTCATAAAAACTATAGTTCATAGATAAGTTCATATAATTCATAAGAATACTTCATGCTGACCGTATGTGTGTTGCTGGTAAGGACTCAAGCTGGCGTGATAGGAACAGCTCTCGATGTTTGAGCTGGTGTTGCTGTTTCTCTGTCAACTGCTGTGGGCCATCCAGGTTTGTTTCTGTTTCCATCTCCTCCTCCAGGTCCTCTGCAATTAAAGATGCAACAAAAAAAGTCACACGGTGCTCAGAGTAGATGGAGACCAAAACAAAGCACTTTGGGGCACTGGAGCTCCATTACTAGTTCGACAGTCAAGAGCCAGACCTCAGTTTGTAAACTCCATCATGCATTTGCAACTCTTCAGAGATACTGATACATTGTTATGGTTCTGTTCGCCGAGCTGGGAATTTGTGTTGCAGACGTTTTGTCCCCTGTCTAGGTGTCCTCAGTGCTTGGGAGCCTCCTGTGAAGTGCTTCTGTGATCTTTCCTCCGGCATTTGTAGTGGCTTGTATCTGCCACTTCCGGTTGTCAGTTCCAGCTGTCCGCTGCTGTGGTCGGTATATTGGGTCCAGGTCGATGTGCTTATTGACTCATCCACTGATTCAATCAATAAGCACATCGACCTGGACCCAATATACCGACCACTGCTACGGACAGCTGGAACTGATAACCGGAAGCGGCAGAGACAAACCACTACAAATGCTGGAGGAAAGATCACAGAAGCGCTTCACAGGAGGCTCCCAAGCACTGAGGATGTCACCTAGACAGGGGACGAAACATCTGCAACACAAATTCCCAGCTCGGCGAACAGAACCACAACAACGAGCACCCGAGCTACAAATCTTCTCACAAACTTTGAATACTGATACATTGTATGACTAGAGGTGGCTGTTAAAAGGGACCCACCAAGGAATACATACAATCTGCTGCTCCAATCCTCTTTGACAAGCTCTACTTTGAAAATAGTTTCCTTGTTCCAAAGGTTAATACAACGATCTGTATTAGCCTTAAATGAAGGGAGCTTCAATCTAGACCCACATTCTACTGCATCAGGGATATGCTGGATGCTTCAAGTGGAAAATACTTAATGGCCAGCGTCAAAACCCTTGACAAAAAAAAAAAATCCCCTGCTGCTCCCCCATTCCTTAGGCAATGTTTCTTCCCTGTACTGTGCATCAAGGCAGTGGAACAGTGTTCATCTCGTCTCTCCACTCATTGTTCCCCATTTTATTAATCTAAGACAGATTAAAAGTCCCAAACTCAGTTGCAAGCCTGTGGTGTTCATCATTGCCAACTACAGTAATAGGAAGGTACCTGACTGGAACAGGATGGGGAGATACATCGAGAATCAACAAAGATACTCAGCTTTCTTCATTGCAACGACCCCAAATTTGACAGCAGACACATAAATGCCAGACCAAATCTCAATCCAAGGTTTAATAAACAGAAGAACAATTCAACATTCCTAAAGTCCATCAGGTTGCTTTACCATACAAAATCACAAGTTAATTTCTAAACAATCTCCACTCTACCACATTATTCCCATATCATTAGATTCCCTTAGTGTTCAATAATTTACCATCTACTAAACGGTCAATCGAGCAGCCACATATACAGAATTCCAAAGATTCACAACCATTCAATTGAAATAAATTCTCATCTCAGCTGCAATTTGCTGACCATCTCATTCAGAAATTATCATTAGCTTAAAACACTCGTGCAGGGATTTACCTGGTCAGGCTCTCCAAGTATCCTACACATTTCCAAAAGGTCTTCTAAACGCTACAAAATTTTCAACCATCATGCTCCACCTCTCCTCAGAGCACAATCCTCTTGTGCTCGAATCTCTCTCATTAACCTTGGTTGTATTCTGGTTGAGGCATTCAAGGAGACCAAAACTGTGCATAGCTTTCCAGGTGTGACTCTTACTCCAAGGTCCTATATAATTTCAGCAAAATTTCACTCAATGCTAAATCTTTTGAAATCAAGGACAAGATAACATTTTCCTTCCTAATGGTTTGCTATGCTCGCATGCTACCTTTGAGATTCACATAAAGCATACCAAATCTCCTCTGAATACTAACATTAACTCACCTTTCCCTGTCAAATCTCAAGCTGATAATCTTTCACTTCAGATGTGTTCTAAGTTTTTAAAACAAAGATTAACTCTTCAGTGGTTGAAGTGTTGCTGCTTATTAATCTGACATGCACGATATGGATCATGTTTGGTACCCAGTCCATGTTTCTACTGTTGCATCTTTCCTATCCAAAGTGAATATTTTGCACAGCCCCAAATCATATTCCATTTGCCACCTTTTTTGTCAAATCATTTAACCACCCTTTATAACACTCTGGGTGCCCTCACAGCTCTCACTCCAACGTTCTTAATTCCTTTGCCCATGTCACGCATGAAATCTTCCATTGTCACTATATTCACAGCCTTTGAGAGGCAAGTCCAGGTTTTTGTTGCCCTTTGAATGTTAAAGTGCTCCTTCACTCTGAAATGATCTGAGTGTTGATTGACAGAGTACTTTGCATGAACTTTACTGAAACCACAAAAGTTTTTCAATGTTTAATTCAGGCCATCTCTTAAACCTTCTAGACTTAAGTGAATGGAAATAATGTTTACAGAATCTATTCTCATTATTTAATCCATTAACCTCTGTACAATTTTTGTGAATCCATGCTGAACTTAAACAGCACTTCAAAGGGCCAGGATCTGTACAATTGAAGAACTGCGACCTTTTGTATTTCATTAGTCTTTTGGTCACTTGTTGCACCTGGATACACGCTTTGTTGAGATACTGGGACAGGACACAAATTTATCCACAGCTCCCAATTCTTATCATTATGAAATAATAGGCTTGGTATTCTCAGTTCAAAAATAGGTAAGTTTAGACCTCCAGAGTGATCACTATATATCAGTTGTTGCCCTTTGCTACATGGTTTCCTCCAATTATGAAAATTTATTTTTGTTAGTCATGTAACTGCGACAGCAGTGGTCCCCAACAAAAATAATGCTGATTGGAAAAAAAATCAAGAGTTCACTGCAGGCAAACTGAACAGAGAGTTACCAGAGAGCATTGCCATTCAAAGCCCAGCTATGGTCGACACATGGGAAAGCCGAGAGACTGCATTTATACAGTGCCTACTAACATTGAAAAAAAAAAGTACACCACATACTTTGCAGTGCTTTTGTTTTTAGTTGCTGCAGACTTGAGACTCCAGCCTCTGCTGCAATCTTCAGTAGGCAATGGGACAGAACAGTTAAACGCATCCATTTTGGACTATACTTCGCCAGTCAAGACAACATTTTAACAGCATAAGAAAATAAGAGTATTAATACTCATAATAGTCATTAACACACATTTTGATGCAGAGATATTTTCATATCATACCTGAAACATGCATTCAAATAACTAATCCTAGCAGCCAGTAAATGTCAGCTTGGTTTTCTATGAAGCACAGACAAATAGAAAACAGAACAGGCCACACAAGAGCCCATTAGGTAGGCTGGCAAGGAAAATAAGTATCCATGTACAACTGATATAGTCAATGGAAGCAAAACTTATAGCAGCTGGAACAGCAGGTCCACAATAGAGGCCAAGTCACAAGAGCAATAAACTCCATGCAGCGCCTTGGCCTTGGTCAAGAGTAGAATCTCAAAGTCAAAATTCCTACGTCCTGGATTCATCTCGTTGTCTCTGCAACTGCAGCATTATGGTCTGTCCATTCAGTCCAAAGTGAAAAGTTAAGTAAAACTTTGTCCTGAGGTCCGCGGATTGTAGCCCGAAACTACCAGAAATGGGAATTTACTCACCAGTTTTAGGCAGTGTTTCTTGTGGAACATCAGGGACCTCAGTCGGTAGTATTGCATCACAATTATCCAGCTCTTGGCCTGTACAAATCGCGAACAAACAACAAATGGTGAAACAGTTCAATTTACCCACTTAAGGGGAAAACCCCATCGTGCGCCTTACTCTTATCTAACTAGGATTACTGTGCTCTGATTTGACCAAGCAACTTGGATATACTTATTATTTACTGCAGCCTTGTCCAATGTCAATACAGGACACATGCCCAGCACCAAATCCAGGAATTCATCCACGTTGATGACAAGACAGTGCTGACACAGGCATCACTGCTCAAGGACAAAACTAGGACACTCATTAGCAGCATTGACCTACAGGATTACTATTTCCAGAAGTGACGCTCCTGTCCCAAATCAACAGAAGACAGGGCAGTTGGCATTCCATCTTAACAATGAAGTCACCAACAAAAAAATCAACAGTTCCTTCTGCAAAAGACAACTTACCCACCAAGCCACCCAAAACAACAGGACGTTAACCTATCGGTCTCAAAATCCAGCAGCACTAGCTGAAGTGTGAAATTTCAGGTTAACCTGATCTGGAATATTGCTGAAGAGCAAGAATCCTTCATCATGCTCAAGTAGCCCTCATCTACACCCTGCTTCACAGTTCTGCAGCATCTACACAAACAATGCAGATTTACAAAGAAACACCACCATAAAAGGTAGGTATCAGAGATAGAAAGGCAAAATACCTATTGCTGCTGAACAAGAGTCATACCAGACTCCAAACGTTAACTCTGTTCCTGTGCCCACAAATGATGCCAGACTGGAGTTTCTCCAGCATTCCCCACATTGGAGAATGTTCTGCTCTGTGAAATGAGCGTCACAAATATTCCCATCCTCAAAAACCCACCAGGAAGCACTCCAAATCAGGTGCGTCTTTCCAGAAAAGAGGCTAATATTCCTGAAGTTGAGATCAATGATGGAAGTCATTGTACCAGCACAAAGAACCAACACCCCATCACTGACCCAGCAAAAGTCCCTGATTTCCATCTCCCTTGATGATAGTGGACACAACTCAGTCACATCGAAGAACGATGTGCGTGCCTGCTCAATAAATGAAAAGATAGTGGGCAGTGCAAAGTGGGATTGTGGCCATTAGTTTCAGACTTTTGAAGAACACATCGCCCCAACCTTCCAATGAAAACGTGTCATGGAAAGAACCTAATTTCTCCATTCAATATCTCTGGAATGCATCAATGGATATTCCGACTAAACATCCCATTATCATCTCCCCTGTAATTAATAATATGGCAAAAAAAAAGTGTACCCTCAGGCGAAAAGCTATGGAAAGTTTTGACACAATGCTGGTGCATAAACCGATTTAAAGCTGCAAAGAAGCATATTTAGATGGGTTACTGGGATGGGCAGCTGGGGTAAGGTATCTGATTTGCACTGATTGACAGCCTCTCTGCAACTGAGAGTAACCCAAGACAGAAGAAGAATGGAACTCAGTTAAGGTTATATTTGGGGAACTGCTCCGAATCGTACTTGCCATCAATCAAAACCTTCAAGCTGTTAACTCTCATTGAAGAGTCTCCTGCAGGTTTTTACAGAATAAGGGAGGGGGGAAAAAAAACAATAAAAAAGATTAGGCAGTACTGCTACCCTGATCGTTCCCAAAATGCAGAATTACACTGTGGCAACTCTTCCAGGTCTCGTACGCTGCTGACACCAAGCTCACAGAGGACAAAGTGTTACCTGAAGGAACTGTCAACTACCAGCTCAAATGGAACTTATAGGAGGAGAAAGCTGGAAGCATGTGCGAGAGAAAGAGACAAACCTCACCGCAGCTTGGAGGAAAAGAACAGTTCCAACTGGTCAACACAGCAACTGGATCTGTTCTACGGTATTTCGATTACATAGCCATCTAATCCCAATATCTTTTTTGGTTTACAAATGGCTGCTTGTGGGACTGCTGAATAAATATCCCCCTAAGTAGCTTTGTGTTTTCGGTTAATCAGTGCTCCAGCTACACTCGCGTATGATCCAGGTGCTAGGTGTAGTAAAGCAGGGACTTCAAAATTCCCTCCCTACACAATTAATACAAAGGAGCTTCAAGGTGAACACTGCTCTTTTGTTCACGGTCTCTTAGCTTCAGTTGCTCAATCAAGTAAAAGGCTATCCATTGACAAGGAGAAAAAGTTCCCAACCACAAAGGGTTAAGGTAACTTCAAAAGATCTCTCTCTCTCCCTTAATCCATCAGACACCAAGCCTATCGGGGCTTCAACTCAGGAGAGACTGGGTCACGTGGTTTGTGTTCTTGTTCAGTTCCCATTGATTACACACGCAGCAGGATACGCTTCTGGGCACTCTCTGAAGAACAGCAGCAGCTGTCTGTGGAGTCTCCAGGCAGCCATTTTGGACGGACAGACCAAGCAGATCGAAGTCTCAGATTGATGCAGACACCAGACATCTTTCCCTCCCTGACAGCAGAAGCTTTCACACATTAGTTTAGGAAAGGATGTTGCTAGAAACAGCACTACAACAGAGCTGTGACATCAGCTACACATCCTGCTGAATTAAATGTACTATAAGAACTCCCACAACATTTTATGAAAATTCTCTGCACACAGCACAAGCATTGGACATGAGACCAGTCAATCAAAATTATCACTTCAATGACTGAGACTGAACTGCATTCCCACTGATTAAAAAAAGGCCAACAGAAGTCATTTTCATTTACTTCTCCCTGCCATTTTTCTCCTTGATGTCTCCGCTCATCATTTGGTTTGATTTATTATTGTCATGTACCAAGATACAGTGAAAGGTATTGTTGCGCGTGCTATCCAGGAAAATCATACCTTACATAAGTACATCAGGGTAACAGAACAGAATGCAGAATATCGTGTCATAACTTCAGAGAGTGTGCAGAGAAAGATCAACTCAAATAGGTGAGAGGTCCATTCAGAAGTCTGATAATAGGGAAGAAGCTGTTCTTGAATCTGTTGGCCTGTGTTTGTAAACATTTGCATCATCTGCCCGATGGAAGAGAGTATCATCACGTTGGAAGAGGTCTTTGATTTGGTTGGCTGTTTTCCCAAGGCAGCAGGTAGTATAGATGGAATCAATGAAGGCTGGTTTTTGTGATAGACCGGGCTGCAATCACAACTCTGATTGCTTGCGATCTTGAAAAGCAGTTACCATATCAAGCTGTGATGCATCCAGATAGGACATTTTCTATGGTGCATCTATAAAGATTGGTAAGAGTCAATGTGGACATGCCAAATTTCCTTAACTTTCTGAGGAAGCAGGGATGTTTGCAAGCTTTCTTGACTGTAGCAGTCTCCTGGGGAAGAGACACACATCTACCAACCACAGTTCCAGCCACCCAGTATATTCACTGACTCCCACCCCAGCCACTGCAGCCAACTCCCAAGCCCTTGAGACATACCCCCAGAGACAGAGTAACCTTCAATCTCCTTCTGGCACAGCTTTTGATCATTCATAGTACCTTAGACAAATGACAATTACTCAAAACATCCAGTGTTAGTGCTGCATAACTCGTCCTCTACAGCTACTGAAAGTTTCCAGACATTAGTTGATTTTGAAAATTCATTTATTTAGTTTCCTAAAATTTCTTCCTTGCCTCACACAGAAGCATTGTCAACATGAAAAATGTGGTAGTGATCCACCTTAAAGTGGGTCCTCTGCTAATTTTTCCATGCCTCATGGACAATGCATGTTATTGAATTACTAATAGTTGAAAATCAGGAAAGCACTGGGCAAATAAAGCTGTGACAAAGTATCAGTGGCCTGCAATATGCCATTAACTTGGATCGAAACTGGTCATCCCTCGCTAGAAAAACTTACATCTCATCTTCAACAGCCAACACAGCAGATTCAACATAAAGGAATTCAATGTGCAGAGTTGGAGAGCAGAGAAGAGAGTGGGGGAATGATGTTGCTGAGTGAAGTAAGAATTTGTTGTTCAGATACAGCATGACGAGTAACCGAGGGCAGAAGAAGAATGGAACTCAGTTAAGTTGACATTTAAGGAGCTGTTCCTTTTAGAACTTAGTACCATCAAAACCTTCAAGCTGTTAACTCTCAAACAGCAGATACAATGCCATTCGGACAGCCCTGGTCTTAATCGAGGAAGGTCAGGTGGTGGTGGTGGGGATGGCAGCTGAGGACAGGGATAGACTTCCTCCTTATCGTCAGCAGTCTCTGGCTCTCTGAATGGCAAAGGCTTGGTACAAATTCCCCACCAGTGAACAAACAATGAATGAACTGGGGAGTGCCCAATTATGGTGGGAGCTTATTACCTTCACCGACAATGAATGAAGTTCAGCACTCTCCCCTCACCGAACCCCTAACCTCAAGAAGCTCCAAAAATCCCAGAAAAACCACCAAAGGGCCAGATACAAGGAACAACATATCTTTCACTCGCCTTTCCTTGGATTCAGGATAAAACTAAGGTAAAGCAAAAAGAAGACTAAACTCACTATCATTTAAACAAAGGGAACAAACATGACTCCAGGATCAGCTTCTGGGTGGCAAAAGTGAGGAAGGGCCACCATTGTGTCGAGAAATTAAGTGAGGGATGGGCAGTGGGTTGTACTTGCTTTCTTCTCCAAGAAGAAACAGCCCAAAGCAGGGTTTAGACCAGAGAACCTTGTTGTGATTGTAATTGAGGTAATAAAAGACCGATTTCGACAGTGCTTTACAGGCAATTCAGCACATTGAAGTATAGTCACTGCTGCATTGTTGGAAAGGGCCAACTTACATACAGCAAGATCCCACAAGTGGAAGGACTAGATTTGGCTGACTCTTCCCATCAGCTTTAGGAATCTCCTAAAAACTTTCTCCGCAGTTCTCAAGGTGCAGCAATTTTCTTCAAGCGCTGCAAAACTGTCAAGTCATCCAATGGCTGAACACCAGAAAAAATTGTCACATTCCAGTGACAGACATCTGGCCATGCGTGCAGCGTGGATGGAGAAACGAAAGGCAAGCATTGATCAACAACAGATCTGTTCAAATCTTAAACCAATTGTGAAAAGCGTAACGTGCAGCCACTGTCTGCAGTAAACATTAGGGCCCACTGTTACAAGGCACAAAACAGGAACTTCTGGGCCACATCGGCTTAAATCTGACCCACAATATATGTTTTCTTAAATTAAAACAAAAGAAAAGTGATAATATGGGAAGGTGAGTTTGAGTTTTCTGAGACAGCAATCAAGGCTGATGAAATACTGAATGCTCCACTGAATGGCATCCATTAACGATCCTCATCTCATTTCTTTTGTCAATACAGCACTAAAGACAGTACGAAATGGTAGCTGGCAGGTAAACCTGCTGCTGATTGGCCCAGCGTCACGTGACAATCTGGGCTCTGCCTCTGTCCTGTGAAAGTGATTACTGTGCTGATAAGCAGATCTGACAGGAAGCATAAGGCATTGTTATAGGGACACTAAACCAGGGCAAGCTGCTTTATCCTTCCTTAAAAGGTCTGAAGGGTGTGATAGCAATTGTGCCATACACATGCTAAGCAATCTCAGCTCCCACTCAAGGAAAGCCTCTGTTTTCACTTCAAAGAGATTTGAATTTCTCTTTTCCCCCAAAAAAAGTCTTCCATGGTGTAAAACCTTCCCAGAAACAACTATATTACAAATATTTGCCCCTGTTCCTCCCCCTTTCCTCCAAGTCACAATTCAAACCTTTCTAAGATCTTTTCACATCACTGTTGAAGGGTCAGCGACACCATCTTCTAAAGCTGACAGCACAAGAAAATCAGCAATTTTATAACTGATTCACATAGTTCCAAGTCAACATGACACTTTTTAAAAAGAACAAACTACAGATGCTGGAAATCAGAAACCAGTTCTGAAGGGGGGTCACTTCGCTTTCTCTCCACAGAACCTTCCTTCCATGCGGACTTTTTCCCAGCAATTTCTATTTTTGCTCTGACATGACACTTGGCAGGTAATAGAAATACAAAGCACAACCAGCCAGACCAGAGGAGGGGCCAGCTTTCTTGCAGCTGGAGTACAAGTAACATCTACAACCCGAGGGGAGGGGATTGGCAGCCCAATGGCTGCAGGATATCCCCGGTTTGACCAGATCTGCGGTACAAGGCACCACAATATAAGGAAAGGTATTCTGGCTCAGGAGGGAGTATGGCAGGCATTTACAAAAATGGCACTTGTGATTTCAAGGAAATACAATATAAATTAGGGTTGTGTTCTCTTCATTTTGATTTGACTTAATATTGTCACATATACCTAGGTACAGTGAAGAGTTTTGCTCTGTGTGTTATCCAGGCAGATCATACCATACAAAGTGCATAAGGGTAATGGGACAGAGCAAGGAATACAATGATTATTGAATAACTTGAATCACTGGCCTTTTTCTGTATGTAATAGCCTTTCAGCCATCATCACTGGATAAAGAACCAACATAATATGTCTTCTCTCTGCTCTTCCCAAAAACAACCATACAAATTCCTGAATTCAGAACTGATCCATTCTCTTTTGAACATCAGTATAAAAAGTTGCTTGTATTTTTCTGGTGCACTCCAGATAATTCATCTGAGAATTTTTCCTACATTTAATGTTTATCCCATACCAAACTTCACAAATAAAAGTTTCAGGTTATAACTACCCTGCGGCACAAAGGGGAGAGCGGACCCAGCTCTTGAAGATGGTGGCACTGGCACATTTGGCCCATCCACTCCAGACCAGCCACATTCTTTTTGCCTCTCTCTCTCTCTCTCTCTCTCTCTCCCCCCCCTATTCATTTTTTTTTCCTTTTTAAAATTTTTTCCTTCAACATCCCTCCGTTGTGGGGAGGCAGGAGTGAGGACTCCTGGCTTCAGCGGCTCAATGAGGGGACTCCAGGGATTTGCAGTGAGGCATCAGCTGCAGAAAGGGTGGGAGTGGGAATCCTGGCTAGGGTAGGCTAAGAGCAGAGACCATGCATAAGTCCTGGAGCCATGTTTGGGACCCCAGGGGAAAGGAGAGACACACATGATGGTGGGGGGGGTGGGGGAAAAGAGGTGCACAACAACAGGGAGCAGGTGAGGAGAGATGCACGACAGGGGTGGGGGAGAGAAGGAAAGAGACAGAGTAAAGCAAGACAGACACAGAGAACATGAAACAGACAAGGCGAGAACACCGAGGGTGAAACAATCAATCAAAAAAGAGAGTCAGTAATATGATTAGATTATCAAAATAAACATGTTCACTGTCATTAAATAGTCATATTAAAGAGAATTAAATCATTAAGAGCAGCTTCATTACATCCAGTGAACACATTCCCTGCTGAACATGTGAGCTTCCCACTGCCCCAATTAAGTTCCCTAAATTTCCTTATCCGAATGCTCAGATAAGACATCGGTGTTGTTCTTCCTCTAGAACAGAGTGGTCGGTTTCCTAGTGGCCTAATACCAAGGGCGGCTACCACCATCCAACTCCAAATCGGGTAAAAGGGCCAGTCCACCCCTGATATTACAAATTTATCAGATACTTAGTATACCAACAGCACCATAAAAGTGCTTGATTCCATGTTTTAAAATCTAAAATTATCTGCTCATGATTCCAGCTAGATTTCATGTTTGTTCCTACAACAGAGGCACAGCTCCAATATTTACTTAGGTCTTAAGTTTTCTCCAATAATTATTTAAGAATAAATAAAATAGAGATGAAACAGACAGCTAGATTGGAACACTAATTATTGCTCCCTTTCTGAAGTTATAATAAAAACACACAAGAATGCAATAAGTCAGCAAAACACTTACTTGCATGTTTGTCTGCCAGTCCAATAAGAGTACTCGGTATATCTCGCCTTCTGTAGAAACAAACCACTTTTGCTTCAACATTGCCGTTCGCAGTCTGCAATTGGTGAAAACATACAAGATATCTATTATTCACCGTGCGCTTACACAATTCAAGGCTAGCAGACTGCATGCTCACATCAACCTTTACAATGCAGTGTTTCTTAACACAGCAGGCCACAGAGGGTTCAAATATGTCAATATTTCATTCAAACATTCAAAACCCAAATACTTGCAATTCATCCTCACTAGCTTCTCAACTCCTCTAACCTGCCGAATTGGCTCAGCTGAGTTCATTTTTATTTTGGTGCTGGCGTGGTTGGATTATTTATCATATTTAGGACAAAAGAGCAAGCAATGGAGCTGCTCTTTTGCTCCTTGGCCAGACGTTATCAATTAATCTCCTCAAATCACTGCCATCAATGCCAAGCATGGGCTCATCTCTATGTCCCTGTTTGACAGCTCCACTCTCTCCCTCCTTGCAGAAATAAAATACCATGCATGCCAAAGAACTGAAATGAAAACAGAAAATGGAGAAACTCAGTGGGACTGGCAGCATCTGCGGGGAAAGAGAAACAGTATTAACATTTTGAATTGAATGAGACTCTTCTCTGGAACTCAAAATTGAGAACGTGAATGGTTTCTTCTTCCACAGATGATGGCAGAACTAAATTTGTCCAGCACTTTGCTCTTAGTGAGTTCTGAGAAGATTTGTAGCTCAGGTTGAGGTTCTGGATGTTGGTTTGCTCACTGAGCTGGAAAGTTTGCTCTCAGACTTTATCACCATACTAGGTAACAATCAGTGAGCCTCCAGACGAAGCACTGGTGGCATGGCCCGCTTTCTATTTATGCATTTAGGTTTCCTTGGGTTGGTGATGTCATTTCCTGTTCCTTTTCTCAGGGGATGGTAAATGGGATCCAAGTCAATGTGTTTGTTGATAGGGTTCCTGTTGGAATGTCATGTGTCTAGGAATTTCGTGCGTGTCTCTGTTTGGCTTATCCTAGGATGGATGTGTTAGTCCCAGTCAAAGTGGTGTCCTTCCTTATCTGTATGTAAGGATACTAGTGAGAGTGGGTCATGTCGTTTTGTGGCTAGTTGATGTTCATGTATCCTGGTGGCTAGTTTTCTGCCTGTTTATCCATTGTAATGTTTGTTACAGTTCTTGCAAAGTATTTTGTAAATGATATTATTTTTGCTTGTCGCCTTTTTAGGGTCTTTCAAGTTCATTAGCTGCTGTTTTTGTGTTGGTGGGTTTGTGGGCTACCATGATGCCAAGAGGTCTGAGTAGTCTGGCAGTCACTTCCAAGATGCCTTTGATGTAGGGGAGAGTGGCTAGGGTTTCTGGACATTGTTTTGTCTGCTTGCTTGGGTTTATTGCTGAGAAATCGGTGGACTGTGTTCATCGGGTACCCATTCTTTTTGAATACACTGTAGGTGATTTTCCTCTGCTCTGCCTAGTTCCTCTGTGCTGCAGTGTGTGGTAGCTTGTTAAATAATGCTCCAATGCAGCTTCGTTTGTGGGTGTTGGGATGATTGCTTCTGTAGTTCAGTATTTGGTCTGTATGTGTTGTTTTCCTGTAGATGCTGGCTTGAAGCTCCCCATTGGTTGTTCGCTGTACTGTAACATCTAGGAATGGCAGTTTGTTGTTCCTCCTCTTTAGGGAATTTTATGCCAGTAAGGGTATTATAGGTGGTCTTGAAGGTTTCCTCTAATTTGTTTTGTTTAGTGAAGACAAAGATGTCATTCACATAGTGGACCCAAAGTTTGGGTTGGATGGTTGACAGAGCTGTTTGTAAGAGTCTGCATTACTGCCTCTAATAACCCGGATATCGGAGATCCCATGGGTGTTCTGTTGGTTTGTCTGTAGGTTTTGTTGTTGAAGGTGAAGTGGGTGGTAAGGCATAGGTCCACTAACTTAACAACATTATACTTGCTGATGACGTTGGTGGTGTTTGGTGTTTGTGTCTTTGGTTCTCCCAATAATTTAGTCATCATACAGATGAAATGTCTGAAAACAAACCTTCCAGCTCAGCAAGAAAACCTACATCCAGAACTTTGCTCTTATTTTAGGACACTGCTTGGCATTGCGTACGATTCAAGAAAGCATGATCAACATTACTGCATCAATGAAATCTCACTGGCACCGGGGCAAAAAGGATCTGGGAGCAGGTGATTGTCAGATCAACTAAACTATTTTTTACCAATTGTTCATAACCACTGAAGGAACTTAATACTTGAGAAGCTCAAGGTAAGAGCAGAATAGGTGGGAAAGGCAGACTCAAATTGTTCGCATGAAAAATGATCCAAACGTGGCTCAGCGCTCTGGTAAAATGCACCTACAAAGCTGGAAGTAAACAAAAGACATTGTAAATCCCACTGGATTGAGACAACATCCAAACGGTTCAAGAAATAGGCAAATATGGACCAGGATCAACAATGGTGGTGGTTTAGTCAAATCCCATCCAAGCTCCCAATTCAAACCCTCCCCATTACAATGACTGCCAACTTCTATCGACATCAGTCACTGCCACCACAGTGTCCGAAACAGCAGAATGCGAGAGCAGTGAGACCATCCCAAGCAAATGGGCCTTTACAAGTCTCTACTTTGAATACCTCTTGGCTCAGAATCATTGAATTGGAGAGACTTTGACAGAGAAAACAAGGGGAACAGTTTCTACGTAGTTTTATCCAGAATATATAGTCCAGAACCGGGAGAAGCACACAAGTTCAGGACTGGGAGTGTGCAACGGCAATTGAGTCAAGTAGCAGGGAATTAGGAGAAATTGAGAAGGAACCCCATGGGTTTTGACCAACAGTGCGAACACTGCGTTGCACTAAGAGGTCACAAAGGATGACCACAGGGAGGATAGCCAGAATGCAGATTAAGGCAAAGTGACACAATAGATTGCCTAGTGCCAGAAGATCAGAATAAAGAATGGTAGTTATAGGGGACTGGATAATTAATGGAATAGAAACTGTCCTCTATAGCAAAGAATGAGAATCTCAAATACTGTTGTTATGGATCAAGCCAAACCACCTCAAAACATTTCAAGAAAGTAGCCCAGACCCTAACTTTGCTAATTGTTTTAAGCAGGTGTATAGTGGATATTGCAGGAGATGCAGCTGGTCAAACCATTTCATTTTAAACAAAACTGTATTTTTTTTTTACAAAATTCCCAATGACACACAAACAAAAAAAGAGAACAGAAAACAGAATAACTTAACCTACCTGAAAACCCAACAGATCATCCCAACTTAATGATGCTGTTCCAATACTTGCAACAATCCCCAGACACACTCCTTGGCACAAAAGGTAAAATCAAACCCAGTGTCTTACAGAAGAGATGTCAAAGAGAGAGTACCAGCATGGACCTGCTTCTTTGGGTCCAGCAACTTCAATACAGCCTGATCGCTTTTAGTGAATAGCCAGACTAAACCAGAGAAAAGCTGAGAACTGGCGACTCCCCTTTCATTGTACAAGTGCTTTTTTAAAACTTGAAAGCCTTTTGTCTGAGGCAGTATCTGTAAGTGATAATCAAGTTGGCCCGAAAACCCTTCAAACTTTGACTTTTCGGAGTCTGTGTCTTTTATGACCTCTCCGGGAAAAAAGGTGAAGGACAACATAACCTTGTTAAAGGAGCAGCATCACCATAGTCTACTGTCAACCTGATAGTAGAGTTCAGGATATCATCTGGTAGCTGAATTTTTGCCCGAATTTGTGCAAATTGGCACAGGAGCAGAAAGATCACGTGCAGAAAGACGTGTGGAAGTGGGTTGGTTGGGGGCTGGGAGTCATTCCATGAAGCTCTGGCACCAGTTCCAGGGCAGGATGGAGCTGGTGGAACAGACTCCAGCTGAATTGGAGGTGGGACCCAAGTTCAAGTGGAAAGGGGAAGTTGGGAGATGGAAAAGATCTTAAACTAATAGGACGGGAGATCTCCAAGAAATACTAACAGTTTAAATGTAAACAGAACATTAGAAAGTAAAGTCAGGAGTGTGATGGAATACTTCCCATTTGCCTGAATTAGTGCAACTCCAACAACACAAGAACTTGATACAGTCCAGGACAAAGCACCCCATTGATTCGCACATCGAAAACATCCACTCCCACTCCCAGAGATGCTCAGTAACAGCAGTTACCATTCTCTCGAAGCTGCACAGCTGTGTGTGCGCGCGAGTGTGTAGTCACTCCAAGGTTCTGCATGCTGCAATTAGCATCAGCAGCCCAATCAGAGCACTAACTTCCAATTCCAGAATTGTATAGACCTTGAAGAGAGACAACCACAAAAGTAGATAGGATGCTGCTAACAATGAGTATTATCTACAAAAAATACAGCAGGAATTAACCAAGGCTCCTTAGACATCACCTTCTAAACTTATGACCTCTACAATCTACAAGGTCAAGGGCAGCAAACACATGGTAACACCACCCGTTGCAGGATCCCCTCCAAGCCAATCACTATTTTGACTTGGAAATACCTCGCTGTTCCTTCAATGTCGCTGGGTCGTAAGTTCAGAACTCTCTCCTTTAATGGCATTATGGGTCCATTGATAAATGGACTGTAGCAGTTCAAGGCGGCAGCTTACCAACATCTTTTCAAGGGCAATTAGAGATGCACAATCAATTAATATTGTCCCGAACCCAAAAATGAACAAAAGACAGACAATAACAGGAGAAGAAATAATATTGAACAGGAGTCTCAGACTGGTTGAACATTAAGTGAGGGGAAAATCCCACTAAAAATTAGTTGAAATTTCTGCACACCGTGCCCATAATAAAATAAGGGTGGAGGAAGGAATTATGCATTACGAAGAATGAAACACACCTCAGAATTACTCGGACATGGCCACAAAACAAGAAATCAGGACTTAAGAATTAAACATTGCAGTGCATCACACATTTAAGCAATGCAGGGGAAAGAGAGAGGGGAGGTCAAGTAATTCAGGATAACTTAATAGCAGTGAAGAAAATGGACAAAGCTATCAGCAAGATAAAGAATCCATCTGAATCAAGTTGAAAGATAAATCATTTGAATAAGTGTGATCTATAAACCACTTAACGAAAAAGAGTGATTGAATATGCGGGGAAGTTACATAATTCAGTAAGCAGCAGATAAGGCATTGTAGGAAATTGCAACTACACAACTATGATAAAATAAGGTTAATAGACTGGAGAATAGCAGATTCTGATGAGCTGCAATTAGAACTTGGGGAAAATACAATAGGCAATTATATTGGCAGACAATGATGTACAACAATAATACAAACATTTAAAAGTGTTTAACAAAGTGCAGGCAAAACATATTCCATGAACTAGAAAGGACAAATTGAACATGAGAGAGACTTTATGAATGAATAAAGACTTAAGGAAGAAACTGAGGGTTAGGAAAGAGGCAAACATGAAATTAAGACAGTAACAGCAGAGGACCACACATCAAAAGGGAATATGGAGAAAGCAAGAGAGCAGTATTTTTAGAAAGGTTCGAAAGGCAGACAGAAACAAGGAAATTGAACCAACACGGACGAGGAAAAAAATGGCCAAGTATCTTAGAGGTACCATTAATAGGAATAAGGTAGCCAATGATGGGAGTAAGACCATTAAGAAATAGAATGATAATTTGACAGGTAACACAGATAGCAGATATATTAATTGTTTTACTTCAGTGTTTATCAGGCAGTCATATTAAATGATTAGATGAGCAAGTGATTTTTATATTAAATAAAGATGATGTATTGAATAAACTAAAAGTAGAAAGCTCTGATCTAGAAAAATTGCATCCTATGTACTTTAACAGAATCTAAGAGAAAACAGTGGCATTACAACTTATTTATGATCCAACAGAAAAACATGCCAAAGGACTGGTGGTTAGCTAATACAATTCATGCGGTTAAGGAGGAAGACAGAACATGCCCAGGAAACTGTGGTCAGCTTAAACGTGGTTGGAGGATAATGGGATCTTTTCTAAAGGACAGGATAGAACATTCAAAAATGAAAAGTAATTACAATTAGTAACATGAAATTCAAAAAAAATAAAACGTGGTTTGGCTAACACCTAGTTTTTGAAGGAAAAGAGAGATTAGCGAATAGTAATGCTGCAGATGGAACTTATCAGCGTTTTCAAAGAGGACTTTGATAAGATGACCCAGAACATACTAATGAACAAGGTCAGGGAATGTGGTCAGGTGACAAGTGGCAGAACGTGGTCAGGTGACAAGACAGTGCGCAGAATGCAGGAATAAAGGCCAGTTATTCAGAGAGGCAAATAGTGGAAAGTGGTGTTCCACAAAGACCTTAGTTGGTACCTCTGCTGTTCATAATTCACACCGATGATTTGGACTGGAGTCAAAAACGACTTCCACATTTGTAGATCCCATCAAATAAGGGGTGGGATGAAAGACTGCAACAAATTAAAGAAGAAAACTTGCAGAATAAAATGCGAGGTGCTGCATTTTGGGAAAGCAAATCTTAGCAGGACTTATACACTTAATGGTAAGGTCCTCGGGAGTGTTGCTGAACAAAGAGACCTTGGAGTGCAGGTTCATAGCTCCTTGAAAGTGGAGTCACAGGTAGATAGGATAGTGAAGGTGGTGTTTGGTATGCTTTCCTTTATTGGTCAAAGCATCGAGTACAGGAGTTGGGAGGTCATGTTGCAGCTGAACAGGACATTGGTTTGGCCACTGTTGGAATATAGCATGCAATTCTGGTCTCCTCCCATCGGAAAGATATTGTGAAACTTGAAAGGGTTTAGAAAAGATTTACAAGGACGTTGCCAGGGTTGGAGGGTTTGAGCTATATGGAGAGGTTGAATAGGCTAGGGATGTTTTCCCTGGAGCGTCGAACGCTGAGGGGTAACCATATGGAGAATAAATAGACAAAGTCTCTTCCCTGGGGTGGGCAAGTCCAGAATTAGAGAGCATAGATTTAGGGTGAGAGGGGAAAGATATAAAAGAGACATAGTGGGCAACCTTTTCACGCAGAGAGTGGTGCATGTATGGAATGAGCTGCCAGAGGAAGTGCTGGAGGCTAGTAGAACTACAACAACATTTAAAAGGCATCTGGAGGGGTACATGAATAGGAATAGGAAGGATATGGGCCAGGTGGGATGAGATTGGGTTGAGATATCTAGTTGGCATGGACGAGTTGGACTAAAGGGTCTGTTTCCATGCTGTACATCTCTCGGACTCCAATAGGTAAATAATTAGCAAATAAAAGTTCAGCACAGATAAGTGTGGGGAAGTATACTTTATTAAGAAATAGGGAGATCGCTCATGACGTGGAATATGCAAGTTGAGGTGAAAGGAAAGGAACAAAATGGATCTTAAATTATAAACTTAAACAAAATTATCACCAGATATCAAGGCCATAAACAACAGAAACCAACCACTAAGCTTTATTTATTTATTCAGATGGAATTAAACATGGGATAAGTTATGCTAAACCTGCTTCAAGCCTTCTTTAGATTACATCTTTTATTTTATTTTATTTGTCCATGGGACGCAGGATGTCCCTGGCCAGGCCAGAATTCATGGTCCAGCCTGAAATGACCAGAGGGCAGTTAAGAATCAATCACTACTGTGGGTCTGGAGCAATACGTACAACAGACCAAGAAAGGACAAGTGATTTCCTTCCCTAAAGGACAGTGAACCAGATAATTTTTATGACATTCAACACTGGCTCCATGGTCACTATTAGGCCACCTTTTATTCCAGCACTTGATTGAATTCAAATTTCACGATCTGCCATGATGAAATTCCAGCCAGTCTCCAAGACCATTAACCTGGATTTCTGGATTGTTAGCCCATCGACATTACCACTACACCACCTCCTCATCACTGCTACATGCAATTCTCGTCACCATAACATGAGATATGGAGACACTGGAGAAAATGGAGAGAAAATGTACAAGATTACAAAAACATGTGAGAATATGTATCTGGAAAGAATTGACAGGGCTGATATTTTTCTCTTGGAAAAGAAAATGTGGCCGAAAAGTCACCTCAGTCGATGTCTTCATAAGTGAGAAGTTTTGTTAGAGTGAATAGAGAGAGAATGTTTCCACTTTATGGAGTAGATGATAACTCGAGGCCATCAACAGAAGTTAGAGGGCATGAGATCCCATGGGAAATTCAGAAATAACCTTTCAATTGAAAGAGTGGTGAGAATATCAAACTTACTGAAACAAATTGCCTGGCCTTCAGGACAGCACCATACAACCCTGTCACGGCAGACACTGCAGGACGTGTCAGAGTGTCGACACAGATATCACCATTATATGTGGGGCACCACCGACCATCTACGCGGCCAATGTTGTCTATCTCATACGCTGCAGGCAAAGATGCCCTGAGGCAGGTCACACTGGTGACAGAGCAAAAGCTATAGCAACGGATGAATGGACACTGCATAACTACCACCAGCCAGGAGTGTTCCCTACCAGTTGGGGAACACTTCACCGGTCCGGGACATTCAACCTTAGACCTTCAGGTGACCATGCTCCAGGGCAGACTCCGGGACAGGCAACAATGCAAAGTGGCCCAGCAGAGGCTGATAGCCAAGTTTGGTACCCATGAGGATGGCCTCAACCGGGACCTTGGGTTCATGTCACAGTACACGTGAGCCCACTACACTATACACACACTCTCTCTCTCTCTCTCTCTCTCCTCACCACCCACCCCCCCCCCCCCCCCCCCCCGACACTCACACACAAACTTATACCCCATTATACGCTCACAGACAAACACAGACACTCTGCCCCCACTGTGCGCACACAAGTTTGTGGGGTGAATTTGTACTTGCAGAATTACATTTTATTTTGCTCAAAAACTGCATAAATCCATGTAAAATTCTGTAACTCCCGCTTTAGAGATAGAATCAGTCTGACCTAATATTGGGACACACACCTTCACACCTTCAATGAAATATCTGAGCTGAGATGGCACCTATTGTTAAAAGCTATCTTGAGAATGTAACTTTAAAATGTTCTGGGATTTACATATCAAGGAACTGAAACTAACATGATCATTCTAAAAGATGAAATATCTCAGATAAATGTGTTTAATATTACATTCCATGACGCTGCATTCCTGTTGCTATAAAGTTTGTATCATTTGATTCTGTTCCACAACCACCTGATGAAGGAGTAGTGCTTCGAAAGCTAGTGATTCCAAATTAGCCTGTTGTGTGATTTTTAACTTTGTCCACCCCAGTCCAACACAGGCACCTCCAAGTCATCACCGAAACATGGGAGTGACTCAAATGAATAGCACTAAACGCATTTCAGAGATGCTAGGCAAGAATGAGGGAGAATGGAACAGATGGTTATTTGACTTGGGGAGCCACCAGTCTAAAACTAAAACATTAAAAACCACAACACCAGGTTATAGTCCAACAGGTTTAATTGGAAGCACTAGCTTTCGGAGCGCCACTCCTTCATCAGGTGGTTGTGGAGGACACAATTGTCAGGCACAGAATTAATAGCAAAAGTTTACAATGCGATGTAACTGAAATTATAGATTGAAAAATACCTTAATTATTTGTTAAGACGCTCATCTGTTAGAATGACTATTTACATCACACTGTAAACTTTTACTATAAAGTGTGTCTTACAACTGTGCACTCCACAACCACCTAATGAAGGAGCAGCTCTCCAAAAGTTCGCGCTTCCAATTAAACCTATTGCACCACAACCTGGTGTTATGATTTGTAACTTTGACCACCCCAATCCAACACCGGCTCCTCCAAATCAGTCTAAAACTAGGTCCCCCTTGAGAGTTCAGCTATCACTTCTCTGCTTTCCTTGCACTGACCTCAGCATCCCTCAACGGATAGCCTTGCTGAGGTGTCTTATCCTCATCCTCACCACTTAGGCCATAAGCAATGGATGCTGACATTCTTTCTTCTTTCAAAGGCCTGATCTGGTTTATTTGGGTAGTCTGATATCAGAGCTGGAAATGTGTTGCTGGAAAAGCGCAGCAGGTCAGGCAGCATCCAGGGAACAGGAGAATCAACGTTTCGGGCATAAGCCCTTCTTCAGGAATCTTCCTGATTCCTGAAGAAGGGCTTATGCCCGAAACGTCGATGCTCCTGTTCCCTGGATGCTGCCTGACCTGCTGCGCTTTTCCAGCAACACATTTTCAGCTCAGATCTCCAGCATCTGCAGTCCTCACTTTCTCCTCCTAGTCTGATATCAGACCTTCCTATCAGGCACCACTTCCCTAACCCTAGTTGTTCACATATTCTCTATTCAGAATAATTTAATTTCCTCAATCATACACCTTCTTAGTGTCTCATTAAATAATTACTAACCATTTACTCTCATACGCAATGGCTACTTTTTAAAACATAGCAATGTGAAAATTTCTATTGCGATGAGGAAAGATAAATTCATTAGTCTACCTTCCTCGTAGTCACATGTTACAAAGATAATGGTGTTAACTTATCACAGTTATCAACTCCATCAATTAAATCAACAACAGATTGAGATATACTATGAGGAAAGCCCCAGTGATAGTGCGCTCTGGGAACTGTAAATGCAAAGCCATTTTCCCCCTCAAGCCTGCAATACATCTCAAACAATTCATATGTACATCCCAAAAGATTACATTCTGAAAGTAATGACTGCAACTAAATAAGCATTGACTGTTTCCACCACTCTCCCAAAGAAACTGGTTCCATGTATTGACCAATCTCAGTACTATATTAGGCAAATGTGAAGATTGCAGATGGTGGAGATTAGAGTCGAGAGTATGGCGCTATAAAAGCACAGCAGGTCAGGCAGCATCGTGATGAAGGGCTTTTGCTCGAAACGTCGATTCTCCTGCTCCTCGGATGCTGCCTGACCCGCTGTGCTTTTCCAGCACCATACTCTCAATCTCTGATTAGATTCCCTACAGTGTGGAAACAGGCCCTTTGGCCCAACAAGTCCACACTGACCCTCTGAAGGGCACCCTACCCAGACCCATTTCCCTCTGACGAATGCACCTAACACTATGGGCAATTTAGCATGGCCAATTCATCTAACCTGCACATCTTTGGATTGTGGGAGGAAACCAGAGCACCCGAAGGAAACCCACGCAGACATGGGGAGCATGTATTAGTTAACAGTATTGGTTAACCAGTACAGGTTCACTAAACTACTGTTTCTGTATACCGGTTGAGCATTTTCCTGCCAGGTGCAGGTCGGATATTCAGGGACTACTGTACTCGACAAGGTAAATCAACTTATCATAATCCACACTGTCCAGGCCCTTCAGAATTCGAAAAACAGAAAAAGTTTCTCCCTTCTCCCTTCTGGGAAGACTATGTCCAATTAACCCACACTGCACAGGTCACATGGCTTCCCTCAGTGCCACACGTTTCAATGGCTCTGACAAGATTACTGAGTGACTTAATGGTTAATCTCTCAGAGATAGCAACTTTGGAAGACATATCAAAAATATATCTTCCAAATGAGAGGGTTAAAAAGGTCCACCTAAAGGATGTCAAGTTAACGAGAAAGAATCAACCATTATATAAAGGCAGAACACAGAGCCAATACTATGCAGGGGCACATTCATTTAACTGTTTAATGTACGGTGCAATGCCAGCTCCAGGCTTGATTTTGCAATGGGCCTTTTGCTAATCAGACGTCACTGTCAGAACAAAGGCTAGTTACATAAGAACAAGAGCAATGTTCCCAACTTTTGAAAAAAACTGGCAGCCACAATCACAACTAATGACAAACTCAACAATTACTCCAGGGAATACTGCAAAACACTGCTGGGGTCTGGGTCTGCAATTCTCCACAACCAACTCCGGATTTCAATTTTGCCACAATGGATAGTTGCCAACTGGAGGCCAGGCACTTCCTTCAATTTTCAGGCTAACTCGTTTTTAGCATTTTAACTGAATCCACATGTAAACACTGCAAGGAACCCGAAAGGTGGTTTGATACAGAAAGTGGCATTGATGCAGAGAGATGTAATGCAAGAAAACAGCTTTTCATCCAAGTGTACATAAACACCAATCACAAAAGGCCACATTATGCACTGCCTTCTGCATAAGACCCACAAAAAGTCATACTCTGAATGGAAGAGCAACATAGTTCAGCTCCTTTACACAGATATCATGACTAATTGGCAATGCAGCCAGTGTAACAAGCCCATCTACACAGTAACTGATGCATCCAAACAATGAAACAACTATAAATGCAAATGAAGCACAAAAACCAAAAGGGTGAATTATGTATTACACAGAATGAGCTTTACAGACACAGCTATTTGAACTCTTTCTTCCCCCGCCAAAAAACAATCTTTCCAAGAACAGGATTTTATCTTTTTTTTTTGACCGCCAGGGGGTCGTGAAGGGAAGGGGAGAGATAATGTATATTATTGCAACATCCTTCAAAACAATCTATGCAAACTACATTTCTGAAGCAGCAACAACACCCTCGAAAGACAAAGGGGTCATTCAGTGACAATGCAGGTTGCTGCTCGACAATGTGCCACGTGTGGTAGAGACACACAATTCCTCAGCCAGCAGCACAGGATTCCATCTGCTGCAGCCGTTAACCAGGGGATTAGAGTGCACTTTAATCAGCTCTGAAAACCTATCGGGAAAATTCAGTGTGTTTTAACACAGCAGGGAAAATCCCAAAAGCCAAAACAAAATGGGATTACTAATAAAGGCTGTTGTGGGGTCCCAGATGCAATCTGAAGACAGGACATGGGAGCAGTGGCCTATTCAGACTTCTGGGCTTCCTGCACTGTTTAGTAAGATCAGGCTGGTCTGACTGCGGTAGCCTCAACACCGCCTCACCTCTCCCCACTCCTAGCGGGGCCCCCTACCCCTCACACCTCACCCTCCCATTCTTTACCTAGGTTTAAGTCTCCTCCACAAGAAAGGGCATTCCCTGGTGCGCATTCCAAGTTTCTGCAAAATTTCACACTTGAATAAGATCACCTCTCAGTCTTCCAAACTCCAATGGGTAAAGGCCCAAACCGTCCAGCCTTTGTTCATGCCAGACTTCGTCCCAGGAATGAGTTGTGAGAATTTCTCTGAACCACTACTACTAATGCAATAATCTTTTTAAAAAGATAAGAATGCAAATACTACAGACAGCAACTGACGATCTGGTCTCCTGTAGGCACTGTACAGTTGTACAATTGTTTCAGGCAGTCAGATTCACCATAAATGACCAAGAAATAGAAGCAATAATAAATTGGAATATTACTAGGGGTGTCATTTGCACAGAAAGGTTCTCAAAGAATTTGAAGTCCTGAATCTTTTACATAAAAAAAGACTAAATCGAGGCTAAAATGTCAATAGTCATAGCAATTGGTTTACAGTTAGAATCTCATCAGCTGCCCTCCCAAGGATGCAAACTCCTGGTCGGGTTCTGACCATGGGTACTGTGACACCTCACCTAAACAGTCAGGCTTGACAAATGAATGTGCATAGCTGGTACCCACAGGATATGTCACCTTGTAGGTAGTAAAGCCAAACTGAAGCTTTCCCAACTCATGGACAGACAGGCTAGACAGGAACCACCAAATGCCAATTAGGAACAAGCACAGAAGTCCTGTCAAGAGAGAAAATCGACAACCACTGCCTGACTGATTACAGTTCAGTAAATCGGGAATCAAAATCCATCACATTCTGCTGACAGTTAGTGACTCCGTGTTATGGTCACCTGATGGCAAATGCATTATTGAAGCAGCAAAGGAGTCACACAATCACTGTGCTCGTCAACACCCAAGTAACACACAGTCCACCACCACAGTACCTGCTGGAACACCACACTCAATCCACAAATTTAAGAGATATCGTAACTACACTGAACTGTTCATCATGCTTTCTCAGGCTAATAGAAGGCTCTAACAGAAAAAGACAATGGACAAGCAATTGGAAAAGCAAAGTTTAAGAGGAGCAATGATGTGGAGGTGCCCATGTTGGACTGGGGTGGACAAAGTTAAAAATCACAACCCCAGGTTATAGTCCAACAGGTTTATTTGGAAGTACAAGCTTTTAGAGCACTGCTCCTTCGTCAGATATCTGGTGGAGCAGGATCATAGGACACACAATTTATAGCAAACGATCATAAGCTCATACAACTGATGTGATGTATTGAACAAACCTAGATTGCTGTTAAATCTTTCAAACTGGGTTGCAGGTTTCGACTCATTAATATATAAATTCCAGAACTTCTTTCAAGTCACATTCCCGAGATAACTTAAGGTTTTATAACAAAAGGTGACATCTCGGCTCAGACAATGCATTAAAGGTGTGAGGTTAGAGTCTGCCTGTATTCCAATCTTGAGTCAGACTGGTTCTATTTCCAAAGTAGGAATTTATAAAATGTCGCATGGATTGACTGCCTAAAGATTTCATGCTTTTTGAACAAAATAGCATGCATCTGCAAATGCAAATTCACCCCATAGACTTATGTGCGTGCGCAAGAGAGAGAGAAAGCATGCAAGAGAGCGATCGCGCAAGACAGCGTGAGCGAACGAGATAGAGTGAGAGAGACGAGAGAGCGCGCGTGCGCACGCGGGCATGCTTGATAGCATTTGTGCACCTGTGTGATGGAGTATATGCTTGTGAGAGGGTGTGCGCATGGGTGAGAGTGTAGGGGGTGGGTGTGCGCGCGTGCCTGCGTGCCTGAGTGTGTGCGCGCATATGAGAGAGGGTCTGTGAGAGAGTGAGTATTTAAGTTTGTGTGTTTGGGTGCTTGTGATGACCCAAAGGCATGGTACTTTGGTGAAACAAAGCAGGTGCTATGACAACTGATGAATGGAAACCACGCAACAATCGCCAGCCAGCGATGTTCCCTCCCAGTCAGGGAACACTTCAGCGGTCAGGGACAACGGCCTCAGATCTTCGGGTGACCATCCTCCAAGGCGTACTACCGGATACGCAACAACACAGAGTTGCCAAGCAGAGACTGATAGCAAAGTTTGGCACCCATGAGGGTGTCCTCAACTGGGACCTTGGGTTCATGTCACACCTCGGGTGACCCCAATACACTATACACATACAGACACCCCCACCGTCTCATAGACATATACTCCATCACACACACTATCAAGCACGCGTGCGCACACACTCTCCCTGCCACACACACAAGTCCATGGAATGACATGCATTTGCAGAATTGTAATTGCAGATGCATTCTATTTTGTTCAAAAAGCACGCAATCTGTCGGTAGTCAATCCGTAACACTTTATAAATTCCTACTTTGGAAATAGAACCAGTCTGACTCAAGATTGGAATACAGACTCTGACCTCACATCTTTAATGCATTGTCTGAGCCAAGATGTCATCTTTTGTTATAAAACCTTAAGTTATCTCGGGAATGTGACTTGAAAAAAGTTCTGGGATTTACATATTAATGAATCGAAACCTGCAACCCAGTTTAAAAGGTGAAAGACTTAACAGCAAGCTAGGCTCGTTCAATATATCGCATCAGTTGTATGACACTACAATCTTCTGCAATAAATCATGTGTCCTATGATCCTGCTCCACCAGATATCTGACGAAGGAGCAGTGCTCTAAAAGCTTGTACTTCCAAATAAACCTGTTGGACTATTTATGGGTGGCACGGTGGCACAGTGGTTAGCACTGCTGCCTCACAGCGCCAGAGACCCAGGTTCAATTCCCGCCTCAGGCGACTGTGCAAACTCCACACAGTCATTCTCCCCGTGTTGGCGTGGGTTTCCTCCCACAGTCCAAAGATGTGCAGGTCAGGTGAATTGGCCATGCTAAATTGCCTGTAGTGTTAGGTGAAGGGGTAAATTTAGGGGTATGGGTGGGTTGCGCTTCGGCGAGTCGGTGTGGACGTGTTGGGCCGAAGGGCCTGTTTCCACACTAAGTAATCTGATCTAATCATTACCTGGTGTTGTGTGATTTCTAACTAAGAGGAGCAACTGAAACCAGTTCAGCAAGGTATTATCCTGAAGCATTCCCCACTTGCTGAATGACTTATTGCAAGCACACGGTCACTAGTTTCTCAGGTATTGGGCACCCTTCCATTTAAATAGTGGATTTTTACATTTGCGTACCTTATTTAGTTCCTCGATTCTTCGAATTAGAAAAGGGTTGCTTGATGAATTCTCAAAGTAGACATAATCTGGAATTAAGACAATAAGACTTTATTACCAAGTGTACAAACTCGTACATCTCCTTTTAATGGACTATTACAAGAATCACCCACAATTGAGCTGGTGTCATCATGCAATTTGTGATGAGCTCATCACAACTCAGACCAAATAATGTTACTTGCATCACAGCAAGATGCTTTTGGTAGGACAGCATTTAAACCAACATGTGGCAATTACACATATTGTACAGTGGTCTGAGAAGATCATCACTGCAGATTGCTCCATCATCACAGGCCGGCACGGCCAAAGGTATTTCATCCTAGTATGACAGCGCTCAAAATACTCTTTCCAGATTGAGCATCCAATAATGATAAAATGTATAAACATAAAAGTGATTTCACAGCTCAAGTTGATTCAGATTTTACACAGATATGATTACATCACTCTCAGTCCACAATTATTTCATTCAAATCATAACCAGCAGAATACAAAGAGATATTTTGTATTCATTCGTGGGAGGTGGATACCACGGGTTGGGCCAGCACGTAGTGCCCATCCCTTGTTGCCCTTTATAAGATGGTGGTATTCATCCTTTCACGCACCAGGGACTAATGTGCTTGGAAAACTATTGAAGAGTGAGAGAATGCAAGACAGGGTTTTATAGATACACTAAGCCAAAAGGCATCAGTTGCCAAGACTGAGAACAGGAAAATCTCCTTCAGAGCAAGCAAGTAGAGAAGCAAAGAAAATCATTCAAAATCAACTGCATGACGTGTGCAAATGTGCCTGAGATGGATGGCAGAGGACAGACTGATTGCCCTCCTCCATTCTGGTTTCTGGGTGAACACTTGGCTTTTCTGAATTTAACCACATTAACAAGTTAATAATGCCATGAGCAAGCAAAGAAACCTGTGGCCCTATCCACTGATTCAACTGCTGTGCATCACTAGAATCTATTCCTAATAGGACACAGCCCAGCTTCATACATTGGTGATACTCACATCATACTTGTTCCAAGTGAGATGACAGTATCTGGCTTCTACCAGCTACAAGGACAAGGTTAGCAGATATGGGGGGACACAATCTGAAAATTCTCCTCATTGCCACACACCATCCAGAACGTATCACCGTTCTTTCACTGTTAAAGTCAAAGCCTAGAACACGCTTCCCAACACCACTGTGGGCATCCTGACACCGTGTGGATTGCAGCTGTTCAAAACAGCAGCTCACCACTTTCTCGAGGGCAATTCAGGATGGCCAATAAATGCTGGCCTCTGCAGTAAAAACCACATCCCATGAAACAACGGAAAGAAAATGGAAAATAGCAAATCTTCATTATGCACGGGGGATAGGAAACAGACTTCCTGTAGATAACAAAAACGCAGATACTGCTCCCACGTAACTCTATGTACCCCAACAGACCACATGATCAGACCAGGTGAGTCAACTACAGTGTAAGAAAGAATGGGGTTTGGAGCCAACATCCTGAATACATGGAGCCATGGCTAGCAAATCCATGGCCAGAAAGTGACTAAGAACTGATCATTTTAAACATTACTCGTGCTCAGACTAAACATCTTAGCAATGCTGGAGGTGGAGTAGCTAAGGAGAGTCATAGAATTGTTGAGTTATAAGGGTCTACAGCACACAAACAAGCCCTTTGGACTGACTTGCTCATGCCACCCAGTTTTCACAATTAATCTCGTCCCATTTGCCTACGTTTAGTCCATATCCCTCCATACCTATCCCATCCATGTATTTGTCCAAACGTTTCTTAAAAATTGCACTCCCCTCCACAACTTCCTCTGGCAGCCTGTTCTGTGTGGAAAAAAAAAAGATTGTCCCTCTGGACCCTTTTGTATCCCTCCCCCTCACCTTAAACCTATGCCCTCTAGTTTTATTTACCATCGCTCTGGATCCTCTGGTATGCTCTCTGGAGAAGGCCAACTCAGGAGTTGCCATGCCTCTGGGTGGCAGAAGAGTCAACTGCTCAACTAAAACTGGACCAGATCATCCGTAACGCCACAAAAGAATTCCTCCACCTTCCACCTCAGACCGCTGATGGAGTCCTGTATATCAGCAACGGGAACGGCTGTCTAGGCACCCCAAAACTGGAGGTGCAAATTCCATCCGTGATTGTTCGCAAACGCAAGGCACTCGAGATGTCCAGTTATGTTATAATTCGGGCCTCCTTTCAATATAAAGGAGAATGCAATACAGACACCGTTGCAGGACTGCGTGAACGCAAAGTTCTTAAAGAAATTGAAGATTTCCTACTGAGCAGCCAAAACGGCGGCAAAGAGGAAATGGACCCGATGACCCACATCCAGGCCATCATGCCAGCACTTCAGTAGGCAGACGCTGGGCAACAGAAGGTGTGAGACGGCACTCGAGACCAATCTCACACATCTCAGGATGCTGTCCATTTGTCAAAAATGCTCAGATAAAATGCCATAAGATTGCTGACCAGCTGCAAAAATGTCAGTAAGTATGGCTGGACATCATAAGTGCAGCCCAGATTTGCAAAAGACGGCTCACTGTAGAAACCCAATCTTATATTCAAGAAAGATCAAAAGATTGTGGTAGTAGATGTCGCAGTGGAGTATGAGAATGACAGTAAAGCACTGGAAATGGCATGGCGTGAGAAAAGTAAAAAATGTAAACACCTTTTTGCCGAGATAAAGGAATTGATGAGGGGCTCGGAATCCAAGCACTTCGGCTTAGTGATGGGCGCACGAGGCAAATGGCTAGGCATGAATAAGATTCCATACCTTCACCCAAAAGACATCAAAACTCACATTAATATCAACACTCGAATTGTTACAACTCTTCAGTGATAAGTGAGCAAACTACTGTTAGCCAGCTCTGGCCGGAGACAAAGATCGCCCAACCCCCACCGAAAAAAAAAATAATAAAATTTAAAAAAAAACAGGGGCGCTGATCCACCCACACCATGATCAGTCTGACTACAGACTGATGGAGGACCAACAATACCCGAGCCTCATATAACATCAGTACCACTCCAGCCCTTGGCCTGTGGTGATGCTAGAGAGTCCAAAACATCAACAAGCGACGTAAAGTATCAAAAAAGGCACTCGTGAGTGTTTCAAAGTAGCTCGCGTTTGGTCAGGATTGAAGAGAAGACAATTTGGCAACCCCACTCAGGGACTCAAGTGTGGCATGATCTAGGAACTTACAACAGACACCTTCAGCATATCTTGGATTCAATCACTACTCTGAAATCCTTGGAACAAAATACTAATTAGTGGGCGGCACGGTGGCACAGTGGTTAGCACTGCTGCCTCACAGGGCCAGAGACCCGGGTTCAATTCCCGCCTCAGGCGACTGACTGTGTGGAGTTTGCACGTTCTCCCCGTGTCTGCGTGGGTTTCCTCCGGGTGCTCCGGTTTCCTCCCACAGTCCAAAGATGTGCAGGGTCAGGTGAATTGGCCATGCTAAATTACCCATAGTGTTAGGTAAGGGGTAAATGTAGGGGTATGGGTGGGTTGCGCTTCGGCGGGGCGGTGTGGACTTGATGGGCCGAAGGGCCTGTTTCCACACTGTAAGTAATCTAATCTAATCTAATCTAATCTAATCTAATCTAATCTAATCTAATCTAACTTACTTCAGTAACACAGCGTGCTGATCCTTGCCCCTGCGATTTTACACAGGGGCAAACCTTTATCGTTCAGCAAGAGTAAAGAACCTTTTTCAAGAACCACAGGAACTGTGAAGGGGATTAGCAAAAAATGATTCAGGCAAACTGTTTACTGTGCTGCGGAGTCCATAGAATTCGGGGTGGATAATTAAAAATAGAAGGAAAATCATGGGAAACTTTTCCAGTCAAGTTTTACAGACGCCAGTGCTGAACTGAGGTGTACAAAGTTAAAAATCACAACACCAGGTTACAGTCCAACAGGTGTATTTGGAAGCACTAGCTTTTGGAGCGCTGCTCCTTCATCAAGTGGTTGTGGAGAATAAGATTGTAAGAGACAGAATTTATAGCAAACGTTTACAGTGTGATGCAACTGAAATTATATATTGAAAAACACCTGGATTGTTTGTCCAGGTCTTTTTCAATATATAATTTCAGTTGCGTCACACTGTAAACTTGTACTATAAATTCTGTGTCTTACAATCTTATTTTCCAGTCAAAAGCAAATACAGTAAAAGATGTTCGGGGAAGTCTATAAACTGAGCTTAGGTGGATATGGTACTGAAGAGAATAGTTATCAAAGTTTCTGGTAGTATTTATACAACCGTGGAAACCTGGAAGAGGCAGAGGAAATAAGTGGTCATTTAACAAAGCCTGCAGTTTCTCTTTGATCTCTTGCATTCACCTCCTTTGTCAAAGGAGCTGCATTGGTCAGGTTTACTACTCAATAGTAATCTGCTTCCTGAAGCAGGGCGACAAACAGGATTCAGGAGGCCATTGAAGGACTGCAGATCATGTTTACCCCTTGGGCTCAATGCACAGGAGAACATCTGACATGAAATACAAATGTACATTGTAAATACAGTCAACAAAAATATGGAAACATCATCTTATTGCTCCCTTTCTTGTTATACACCAACCTATTCACATATAGAACTAGATTTTTGTTCCTTTAGCATAAAATCCATAACAGCGCAGGGAGTCCTTACACCCAAATGACTACAATGGCTCAAGGCAGCAGTTTACCACCACCTCCTGTAGGGCAATTAGGGATGGGCAATACTTTGCTAAGCTAGGGTCACCCACATCCATTCAGAGGAACCTTGCATTTTGTATCAAAAGGAACAATCTCGAGTGAACTTTGGCATGTTTTATAATTCAATTTTACAAATTTATGGATAAAGTACATATTCAGGATGAAGCAGTATCCTCCTCACCTTGGCTGAAACTGCCAAACTTAACCCCTACACGCCTTCCTTCCCCTGAATAAGTGCCAGTGAAGCAGAAATAGGATCACAGTCCTCACCTTGGAACTTTTGCACTTGTCACCAGGCTGCCCAGAGAGTTATTTTTAAAACATGCAAGCTCAAGAAAGCTAGCTGCTGCAGTGCGATTCACATAAATCCTTTCACAACAATGCAAAAGAAACAGCTACAAACAGGAGACCGAAGGCATTCCAAGGGTCTGCCTGTGCAGAGTGCACATTCACATTTGTACAGTCTCCTGCCACTTGTACTCAGAATGCTTCCTTAGCCGACCTCCAACTGCAAAACATTAAGCATGTTACAGCAAACCAACAGCTCCTGATAGCACTTTAGGCCATTTCACCAAGGAACAGATTAACTTCCTGCCAAACCATCAGCAGCATGGCAAGGGACGACGACAGGATAATCAAGGCACTTGGCTCTAACAGAAAAACAAGAGGATTTGAGCAATCAGAAAGGACTGTTCGAATCCAAAGCCATGCCCTAACAATCTTGGTTTTAATGCCTCCCCTTCCCCACAACTCACATTCAATACCTTCCTCTTCACAACATTCTCACTGCATCCCACTTCTTCCTAAAACCCACCCTTCTTTCAATTCCAGTAAGGGGTTCCTTTCAACCCCATGCACACTTCAGTATTTCTCATGGGTCTCCTCATCCATGACCATCAAATTCAAGTGAAGTGGTTTCATCAGACTGCTCCCTCACCCCCAAACCTGTCACAATTTAGCTCCATCAACAGTCAATTCCTGGCTAAGTCGTAAAAGCTTCAAAGCCTTCCTCCTTGTTGAAATTCTCAAAGTGGTTACTTGCCCAGTTGACATTTCATCCACCAATACAAAAAGTGCAAGCATCAGCCAGTAAGTAAGACCACGACTTTTATGGGTTACTATGGAAATTGGGAGAGGGGTGTGCAGCGGGACCTGGGTGCACCAGTTGCTGAAGGTAACCATTCAGGTGCAGCAGGTGGTAAAGGCGGCAAATGCCATGTTGGCTTTCGTTACAAGAGGCATCAAGTACAGGAGCAGGGATGTGTTGTTGCAGTTATACAGGGCCTTGGTGAGGCCATACCTGCAATATAGTGTGCAGTTTCAGTATTCTTTTCTGAGGAAAGGATGGTAATGCTCTCGAGGGAGTACAGCAAAGGTTTGCCAGACTGATTCTAGGGATGGTGGGACTGCTCTATTAGGAGAGATTGACTAGATCAGGATTGTTTTCACAATGTGGAGTTCAGACGAATGAGGGAGGGGATCTCATAGAAATTTAATATTCTAACAGACTAGATGCAGGGAGGATGTTTCCGATGGTGAGTGCGTCCAGAACCATAGTCTGAGGATTCAGGGTGGATCATTTAGGATGGAGATGAGAAGACATTTTTTCACCCATAGAATGGTGATCCTGTGGAATTCATTACCATGGGAAGTAGTTGATGCCAAAACATTGAATGTACTGAAGCGGTGGCTAGATAAAGCACTTCGGGCAAATGGGATCAAAGGTTACGGGGAGAAAGCAGGATTAGGCTACTGAGTTGGACAATCAGCCATGATGGTGATGAATGGCAGAGTAGGCTTGAAGGGCCTCCTCCTACCTTCTATGTTTCTTTGTAATAGACAGCTGAACATACAGCCCAGCAAGGCTCATTCGTCATGATCACAAAGACAGTCACCTCTTGGGACAGGTGAATACCAAGTGGTCGAAACAATGGTTTATGAAGGGGCCTAGAAAGCCAGTTATAAATGCATTGATAAATGTTTTATAGTCTAAAAGATTCATCATATATTGGGTTTAATTGCTTCCAAATAGTATGCTCAATGGTTGAAAGTTTGACTGCCATGAACCACCACAGCATAGTCCACAATCAGGATAAGGGTAACAAGCTCAGCTGCTTAATGTTATTGAATATGCACAAGAATTTGACAGCTCAAAAACTTCCATTTTGCTGAGTTCAACTTTATCACACACTATGGAAGGATTTGAACCCAGAACCCAGCTGGTAAAATACTGCACCACCAATACTTACTGAAGCAGAGAAGGTTAGTAGGAGAGTTAACAGAACTTTTTCCTCAATAGAAAAAGGATATCGACAGACCAATCAGGGACAACTGCCTCTACTTAGGGAATCAGGAATGATGAGTCATCACCTTAGAACAGCTGCTGACACCAAGAAAAACGTGACGCAAAACACCTTTGCTCAGATATACTAAAGTGCAGGCTACTGGGTGAGGTAGTGACCACTGCATCTTACGCAAGAGATTGGAATCAGCACATGGAACAGCAGGGTTAAAATCAGAAGGTACCACAGTCAGAGGAACTTTAAATTTGCAATTGCAAACAAGGTGTCACAGGTAGAATGGCGTAATTGAATCCCCATAACATTTGCTGTAAACATTTGGTCCTTAACCTGGAGGCTCTAAGTGCAACAGTATCTTCAAGGAGACAAACTTTATTCATTCATTCACAGGATGTGGCCATTGCTGACTCATCCACCCCTAACTCCCACTGACTGAGTAGCTTGAACAATACCACAAAGTCACATATTGGCGAGACCAAATAATGAAGGCAGAATTTCCTCCCTGTAGGGTATTAATTAACCAATTTTTTTTTTAAACAATACAGTAGTTACAAGGTCCCCATTACTGAGACTAGCTTTTTATTTTAGCTTTAATTGAAGTTAAATTCTTCATTGATGGAATTTGAACTCATGTCTTTGATCATTGGTCCAGGCCCCTGGATTAAAAAAAATCTAACAATATGACATAATGTTACCATTCCATTAAGGCACGTGTAGCAGAATTCAGCATTTATACCTAATATAGCCAAACATGCCAATATCATCTCTCCCATACATATCACTGATGCAAGAACATAATGAATTCTCAACCTCTTACTGCTTTATTTATCCATTCTTAGTTAGAGACAAAAAAACTGGAAACCAAAGTAGACAGGCAGGAGGCTTGAAGAGCACAGCAAGGCAAGCAGCATCAGGAGGTGGAGAGGTCCGACATTTCAGGTGTAAGACTTCTTCAGGAATGGGGGAGAGGATGGTAAGGGGGAGTCACACAAAAAGCCAGGGGTGGGGTGAGTGGAGAGACGGGCGGAGTGGTGGGGTGGTGATAGGTCTCCTGGTAGGTCGACAGGAGGAATGAATCCAGTTGGTAGCTGGAAGGAGGGGTCAGTTGGAGGGATGGAAGGAAGGAGGCAGGCTGGAAAGGGAATTTATTTATCCATTCGTTGGATATGGACATTGCTGGCTAACGTCCATCACACAGCTAAGAGTTAATCATAAAAAACATTAGTGAACCAGACCAGTTTTTACACAGTCAAAAAGAAACCATGCAACCCATTATTATGTTTTTTTTATTTTAGATTTTTTTAAATTCAAATTTTCCCATTTGCCATCATGGAATTTATG
Organism: Chiloscyllium plagiosum; assembly: GCF_004010195.1. Taxonomy (NCBI): domain Eukaryota; kingdom Metazoa; phylum Chordata; class Chondrichthyes; order Orectolobiformes; family Hemiscylliidae; genus Chiloscyllium; species Chiloscyllium plagiosum. Next base: position 15,363,215 of record NC_057750.1, read on the forward strand.
TTAGAAGATTAGCTGGGGATTCTGAATTAATCAGAGAATCCCTATAATGCGGATGTAGGCTATTCAGCTCATCGAGCCCACAACAACCTTCTGAAGAGCATTCCACCCAGACCCAACTCACTATCCTATTCCTTTGCCACGACTAATGCATCCAGCCTACACGTCCCTGGACACTATGGACAACTAAACCAGTCCCATCTGTGGATTGTTGGAGGAATCACAGACAGACAGTCACCCAAGGGTGAAATCGAATCTGGGTTCCTGGCGCTGTGAGGCAATAGTGCTAACCACTGAGTCACTATTGGTAACATTACCACAAGGACATCACCTCCACCTAACCTATGACCAGCAGCTTAACTGCAAATACATCTGACAAAGGTAGTACCAAAATAAACAAACTGAATGACACCCCATAGTGCATTGAAAATGAAGTATTTTTGAAAAACCTTTCACTTTTGTAATGTAGCAAATGCACTGGAGAGTGAAACATAGCAATAAGAGTGTCGTCCCATTTCCCATCAGTTGAAGTAAACACTCAAGACACAGTATGGCTCTACCTTCATCTTTATTCCGAGCCCTGGAGAAAGAATGATCACCCATGTACACAAGTTCTCAGTCTTCCCTCGAATAGCAGATTCTTAAGGAATTATGTAGTCTTTTACAGGGAGCAGCATTCAAATAAGGCAACATTTATATTGATTGGGTGACCTTTGCATCAACAGTAAAGATTAAGGCATCTGGCATTACACGATAGATGTTCCTCACCTCGTTAACCGGTATTATACAATGGATGTTCTTCACCTCGTTAAATGACCACTTTTGCCTCTAGCACTTCATTGTTTACTACAAGTTCTTATCTGGTCAAAGTCATGCAAGCTAAGCCTTGGTCATCAACCCTTAACTTAACTCTTTCCCTGCCTGCTCATACCTTATACACTTTCTCAAGACCAAACAATAATAATTAACAGGTAACCTAACAGAAGGACTGAGGAACAGATAATGGCCAGGAGACGAGCAGAACAACCCTGTTTTGCTTTACTGTGCCATGGGTTCTTTCACATTTACCAAATGGGGTGGCCAAGGCATTGATTTAATGTCTCATCTGAAGGACAGTACCGCAGTTCTGAAATTGATTTTGCTTAGGTGTTTATTCTTTGTAGGAGGACTTGAGGGGAGAACAGAATCAAGGTTGACAACTAGTGACAATAACAAATAGGGATTCTAAGGAGAAACAGAGCAACATGGAGGGAGCAGTTCAGAACATATGATGGGCAATACTGTTGGTGCACTGTCGTTGAGTGGCCCCACAGCCCTAGAGATGACATAGGAGGCGTCCACCAGACTCCTGCACCCTTGTTCATTGTGCCAGGCCTTTTTGCTTCCCACCTCAAATTTAATGAAACTGCTTCGACTATTCACTTGTCTTGTTCATGGCTTCTTTGTCTCATTCAACTATTGCATAACTTCACAATCTCGTGTTCACACCAAATCATATCACAACTCATTCTTAACCCATTTGCCTTGCAAAACCTCAAATTTAATGAAACTGCTTCGACTATTCACTTGTCTTGTTCATGGCTTCTTTGTCTCATTCAACTATTGCATAACTTCACAATCTCATGTTCACACCAAATCATATCACAGCTCATTCTTAACCCATTTGCCTTGCAAAGTCCATCTGACATATCTCCCCTACCACCATCTCAATCCTCCCGCTTGCAAAATCTCTCTGATCAAATAAAGAATTATGTCTGGAAAATGACCTTCTCCCCAGATACTACGCTCAGCCTGTTCAGGATGTGCAGCATCTTCAACACCATGACATGCCAGTATCACAGCAGGCAGTTGCCTATATCTTTTCAAGTCAAACCATGCTCTTTCCCATGAGGCCTTTTTTTAATCTTCAGTATATAAATCGGGGAGTTGCGTAAATATAGGAGGACCCCATGAGAAGTCCCCCAAAAGGTGTAAGTGGACCTCCAACATCAGACAGAGAGCTTCCAAAGCTCAGTGCATCAACACTGTCTGGGAAGAAATGAAGGCCATTCAGTTCAGGCAGCAGAAACAACTATTTTCATTTACCAAGAAACAGAGACTTGATACAAAGAGAAGTGCAATAAGATGATCTTGCAGAAGGCAAAGTCTGTTAATATCCTGGCAGGCAATGTTTTAGTCACGGCATTAAAACAATGAAACTCACATGCGCACGCTAACTACAGATTTAAGTGCAACTTGAAATGCAAAGACTGTAAAATTAGGTGAAGACAGACAAGACTGAGGAGGGAAAAGGCAGATTATGCAAGAGAGCTAGCTAGAAATATAAAAGAGTTGCTGTAGATATTCATAAAAGAAAAAAGTTAAAGTGAGCATTAATCCTACTGAAAGTGAATCTGTGGAATTAACAGAAAGTAAGCATATGACAGAGTAATTGAACGAATATTTCACATTGGCCTTCACAGTACAGTATACAAGTATCATTCTAGAAAAAAAAAATCAGAAATGGAAGGATGAGAGGAATTCAAGAAAATTATGATAAGATAAATGGTATTTAGTAAATTATTATCGAGCTGTGGGCTGACGAGTCTTAGGTCTTGATGGACTTCATTGCAGAATGTTAAAAGTGCCTATCAAGAGAATTTATACTTTGGCTTCCGTTTTACAGAACTCTGCAGATTTGGGGAAAGTTCCTTTTGATTGGAAATTAATGAATCAGTTTTTCAAAAATTGAGACAGAAAACAGGAAACTACAGGCCTAACATCTGTCATAGTGAAGATGTAGACTTTGAAGCTATTAAAGAGATCGTGACAGAGAAAAGTTTAAGTTAATCAGGCAGAAACAACATGGTTTTGTTAAAGGAAAATCATGCCTCACAAGTTTATTGGAGTTCTTTGACAAGTTAACACTTGTTCTGCATAAAGAGGAACTGGCAGATGTATGTAATTAGATTTCCAAAAAACATTTAATTAGGTACCAAATTAAAGTTTTGCAGAAAATTGTGGCATGGGGGGGAACGTATTGAGACCTTAAGACATGGAGGCAGAAATTAAGCCATTCAGCCCAGCGAATCTGCTCCACCATTCAATCATGGCTGATAGGTTTCTCAACCCCATTCTCCTGCTTTCTCCCTTTAACCCTTGACAATCAAGAACCTATCTATCTCAATCTTTGTGTTGCAATTAATTCCATAGATTCACCACTGTGGCTGAAGTTTCTCCTGATCTCAGTTCTAAAAGATCTTCCCTTTTCTTTAAGGCTGTGCCCTTGGGACATAGACTCTCCTACCAATGGAGGCATCTTCCCAATACCCACTCTATCCAAGCCAATCAGTATTCCTCAAGTTTCAATTAGGTCCGCCCACATCCTTCTAACCTCCATCGAGTATAGACCCAGAAACCTCAAACATTCCTCATATGTTAAGCTTTTCATTCCTGGGACCATTCTCATGAACCTCCTCTGAACACGCTTCAAGGCCAGCAAATCCTTCTTGAGACATGGGGCCCAAAATTGCACACAATACTCCAAACGTGGTCTGACCAGAGACTTATAGATCCTCAGAAGAACATCCCTGCTTTTGTATTCAAGTCCTCTCAAAATAGATGCCAACATTGCATCTGCCTTCCTAACCACTGACTCAACCTGCAAGTTTACCTTGAGAGAATGCTGGACTAGAAATCCAAAGGCTCTTTGCACTTCAGATTTCTGAATTTTCTGCCCATTTCAAAAATAGTCTATGCCCGCATTCTTCCTACCAAAGTACATGACCTCACTTTGCAATGTTGTACTCCACCTGCCACTTCTTTGCCCACTCTCCTAACCTGCCCAAATCCTTCTGCAGCCTTCCCCACCTCCTCAATGTACCTGTCCCTCTACCTATCTTTGGATCATCTACAAACTTCGTCAGAATGCCCTCAGTTCCTTCATCTAGATCGTTAATGTATAAAGTAAAAGGTTGTGGACCCAACAGAGCCTTGTGGAACAATACTTGTCACTGGTTGCCATCCCGAGGAAGACCCTTTTATCCCCACTCTCTGCTTTCTGCCAGACAACCAAGCTTCTCATATACCCATCCAGATGCCTTTTAAATGTTGCAATTGTACTAGTCTTCACCACTTCCTCTGGCAGTTCATTCCACATATGCATCGCCCTCTGCGTGAAAAAGTTGCCCCTTAGGTCTCTTTTATATCTTTCCCCTCTCACCCTAAACCTATGCCCTATAGTTCTGGACTCCTCCACCCCAGGGAAAAGACCCTAACCAATGTCCTGTACAGCTGCAACATGACCTCCCGACTCCTGTACTCAATACTCTGACCAATAAAGGAAAGCGTACCAAACTCCTTCTTCACTATCCTATCTACCTACGACTCCACATTCAAGGAGCCATGAACCTGCACTCCAAGGTCTCTTTGTTCAGCAACACTCCCTAGGACCTTACCATTAAGCGTATAAGTCCTGCTAAGATTTGCTTTCCCAAAATGCAGCACCCCGCATTTATCGAAATTAAACTCCAATTGCCACTTCTCAGCCCATTGACCCATCTGATCCAGATACCATTGCAATCCGAGGTAACCTTCTTTGCTGTCCACTACTCCTCCAATTTTGGTGTCATCTACATACTTACTAACTATACATCACTTCACCCTAGCTTGTAATTACTGTTTGGAGGCCTTCTACATAACTCAAACTACAGACTTTTAACCATTGCAGTTCCTCAACTCTACCCACACAGATTGTACATCATCTGACCCTACTTTGTTTCTTACTACTGACTGAATTTCATTTCTTGCCAGTAAAGCAATCCTACCCCACTCTGCCCAACTGCCTATCTTTTCGATAGGATATGTATCCTTGCATATGCAGCTCCCAGAGCTGACCATCTTGCAGCCACTCTGATGCCCACCATGTCATATCTGCCAATTTCGATCTATGCCACAAGCTCATTTACCTTATTCTTTATACTGCATGCATTCAGATAGAACACCTTCAGTCTTGGCATGGATATAATATTGGCGAGCTAACAGGAAGCAAAGTAGAAGGTGGTCATTTTCTGTTGGCAATAAAAGTACTAGTGGTAAGTACTAGTGGTAAGTACTAGGGCCTTCACATTTTACAATGTATATAAAATGACATACGTGAAGGGAGTAATGTATGGTTGCTAAATTTGCCAATGACACAAAGATAGGCAGGAAAGAAAGCGGTGAAGAGGACATGAGATGGCTTCAAAGGCGTATAGATAGGTTAATGACATGAATAAAGGTCTGGCAAATCAAACACAATCTGCGTAAATGTGGAAGATCCATGATGACAAAGGCGTATGGTGAGAAATAAGATGGACGAGACGCAGAGGTGTCGGTATATGCGAGCAATTCAAAAAGTAAATGTACCATTGCTTAAATTTGTTATTAGTTAAGAAACACTGATGATTTAGCAGCAGAGGATAAAGGAGAAGAGTAACAAGAGTGATGTGTCAGTGGGTGAAAACATGTTCAGTGGTATACAAAAGCACCTCTGGACACAAGAGATCATTGCTTATTCAAAAATCTTCTCAAAGGGTTGTAAGCAATTGGAATTTTCCTTCAAAAGTTAGAAACAGAGTATTTGACCATTTTTAAGTAAAGACAGATGAACTTTTGATAAGGAAGGGGAGGGGGGGGTGAAAGGTTGTGTGTCAGTGGGAATATGGAGTCAGATCAACCATTAATTTACTGAATGACAACTTGGGTTTGAGGCGCTGAGCGGCCTACTTCTGCTGCAAATTCAAATGTTGGGAATGGGGAAGTGCAGCCATGAATTACCACTAGCGCATTGAAAGCCAGTGTGTTTTAGAGAGCAAAACTAGTCTCAGGAGAAAGGTTCAATATATTAGCTTACAGGTGGGGACGAAAAGAAGAATGTCAGCTGCCATTGCTACTGCTGCTGGACAATGCATGCAAGGGAATATTCAACAGGGGCAAAACTGGACTAAGCTATAATATCAATCAAATTTCCTGCTTTCAATTTCACTTAGCTCACATAAAGAGCAGGTTTTTGGTAAAATAGCAGAGGACAGGCAATTCAGATGGGCTGCAGCACAACAGAAGAAAATCTTTTCCACTGTCCTGTGGGGGAGGAGGAAACCTTCCTTCCAATTTTGGACTTGTTGGTCCTGAAGTGCCTAAACCGACCAACGCTGGATCAGCACAGCCTGCCACAGGTAGAGACAACACTGGGCATTTGCTGAAGTGGGGAGTGGAGCAACTTTTTGTTTTAAAGCACAGAAAATGGTTGTTATATAGAATGAACTAGAACGTGGTGGAAGCAGGTACAGTTATAACATTTAAAAGACATTTTAATAAGTTCCAAAAGGTTTGGAGGGATATGGGCCAAGTTCAGGTGAGTCAAGCGAGTTTAGTTTGGGAACATGTTGTATGACTCTATGGCATGATCAGATTTTCACACAATCCCTGAATTGGTGGTGCTTGGCTTTCACTTGAGCCTGACAGAGAAATGGAATTCTGGTTACCTTGGGCTAGGTTTCCTCTAACGTTGCCAGACCTCCAAGATCGGTCTGTAGCAGCAACTTCCGGGTTCTACAAGTCATTGCATCCACATGCTGGTCAGCATGCACAGACACTCAGTGGCTGCACAGCAGTACAGCAGAAAAAGGAAACATTTTTTCTTTATGATACTTCTGAAGCAAACTGTTCAGGGAGATTATTACACACCTCAGCAGGAGAGTTTGAATCCAGGTTGCCTGGCTCAGAGGTTGGGACACTCCCATGCACCACAGAGCCCCTGAGTATTGATTTTGGGTTCAAGATTCCCATAAATCTATGCGGATATCGCTTTTCTTTTTTAAAAACGGGAGGTGATTGTTGGAGGCCCATGATCAGGATGATAGAGAGTATGCTCCTGAGAAGCAAATGAGAGATCTATTGAACTAGATTACCTTGGAATCAAGAGCTGTTAGTCCCAGACCAGAAGTGTTGGGATAAAACCCTGAAAAGGTTACTGAAAGTGGAGTGCAGTGAAGCTCAGGTGCATGGCAGCTCCAGGAAGAAGCTACTGCAGTTCCAATCTCCAAGCTGAAATCAGAAGTGACTTGAACCTGAGTTAGGTACAGGGACTCTGGTGAGAGTATTATACAAATGGTATTTAGCTAACAAAAAACAGCATTTTTGTTTCTTCCTGATTTATAAAGTAGTAATATTTTGGGATTAAATGGTTTAAAATATTTGACCTTGTATTTTAAGTAATTTGGACTATTTAATTTTATCTTTGCTGTTTTTAATAACTTCCACTTTACTGTTAAAGCAAAACCTGCAGCATTGGGTGCTTACGTTTCAGCAATAGACCACTTCATTAAAACCAAAACAAATGAAATATGGTCTATCCATACAGGTTCCAGACTAGAATCTGACTTGTCTGGCAATAACATCAGCTGGCATCAGAGATTGCATATATGACAACAATTCAAAAAGTAATTCATTGGCTAGGAAAGATTGTGGACATCCTGAAGGATGAGAAAAACAAGATACAAATGTCAATCTTGAACTGTCAGAACTTCAAGATCGGATTTCAGAAATACCACTTTATATCGCATCTTCAGTGTAGGGACATCTGACCATTATGGGACAGACAAAAGACAATGTGTTGGCTTGAGTGGCAGTGCATCTCAGTACAAATAACATCCACTGCCATGTCCATGAACGTATCCATGCCAGTTCAATACCGTAATTGCCACAAGTTACTGAAGAATATTATCCAGGATGTAATGACAGTGCACAACTTCTTGGAGCACAATAAAACATGCACTTATCAAACATCACAAATCCCTCGTCAACTTGAATGAACAAACATGGCATAACTTTTAAGCCTATTACATTGCCAAGCAACACCAATTAAAAATCGCGTCCAACAAACAAGAGAAATTACAATCCACTCTCAAGTAGGCTCACCACATAACTAAATTCTCTGGTTGTTTTCAGTTTCAATTACATTACAAATTATTTGATTGGGAAATGTATGCAAATTGCAATCAAGTCCAATATCGTCTCAAGAAGTCATTCCATTTACCCATCAGATCCCCCAAACCCTCCTTATTCCATTCTAAGAAACTCTGATAACATACTCCACAAAACCTAGTGAAGAAATTACTCCCATTTCCCTTAATACTCTGAAACTGCATATTTTTAAAATTCCTCCTCTCCCCCCTGTATAAAAGCCCTATACTAAAGCGAACAATTTAAATTGGATTAGGCTTAATGGACCCAATGGCCCTGACAACCCGAACTGGATTGAATTTGCCTGCTGCAAAGATGAAAAGCATTATGTAGGGACACAGTGTGATTGCTGCAGATTGTGTGTCACTATTTCAGAACCCAAACCTTCTCAATATATTGTCACAGCTCACTATCACGTTGTTGCTGCAACAAACGTATTACCACAAGTTGTCACAAGACTCTGACTGAAGTCAACTCTATCCAGCGAGCAGTATTGTTTAAAAGGACCTGTTCCCATTCCCAAAGTCAGCAGTATATGCTGAAGACTAGCACCTCTCACCACAAATTCTAACAAATTGCCATGAACATCTGGACTTGATACTGGCCAATCTCCGCCTGTCAACACATACCTACCTCCAGCTTAGATCCTATCAACCTGCCCAGGAACTACGAAATCTAACTTGAAGGCAAACTCAGCTCCCACACATTCCTAATTACAAAACATTACTTTCTTCCATTACCTTCTTTTTGCCATTATGTCAGTCTATTTCCACCCAGTCCTGTTTGACATCTACTCTTCCTCTCTTTAAAGAGAAACATCCTGCGTACGAGCAGCAACGTAAAAAGGCAACTTTTGTATTGTTCCAGATCAGAAAGGGTGAGCACTCAGCATTTGAAACTTACAACAGCTTCAGCAAACAGCTGTGCTAAAAATACAAAGAGCGACTGGATCAGTACTAGAAACTGACAAGAGCCATTGAACCAAACTTAGTGATTACTGCACTTCACATACTACCGACAATGAGAGATCGGATGGTGAAAGAATCACACTATCCTTGAAGTGACAAATACATTCCAGAAAACTAGCACACAATACCATCGCTTTGGCACTTGCTCCAGCAACTGCCCAAAGCTGGGAGTATTTGATGCAGTTCTCAGTTGTTCTGCAATCTATCACTCCATCAGTGAATTAGTTCAGTGTGTTTCTGCAAATCCGAGTTGAGATTGCTGCGTTATGCAGGTAATCACACAAATCTAATGCAGACACTTGGCAGCTTCTTGGAATGTTGGATACACTTTCCCCAATATCTCCAAATCCTCACTCAGCCTCCAGAAAAAAAAGCAAACATTGGTCTCTGTTTGAGCCCATTGTGTTGCTAAGCTAAACACCAACAAACAAGAGAAATTACAATTTACTCCAGTGAGTGGTCCTTCAAGCCTATGACATACTTCTCACAAAAGACTGCACTTAATCAACGGCAATTCGGCTCATTGTTCTTCCTTATGATCACTGAGCCGATCAGAGGCCAGTGCCTTATTGTCAAGCTCCCAACCTACAGCCTCCGGTTCAGCAGCCCAGTTAATACTTGCAACCTATTTATAGGAGCTTTAATGCAAGTCAATCAACCTCCGCAAGCCTCTTTGTTCATGCAAGTAAGTCCAAATGCATCTTGGGTTTAAACTGGGTTAAACTTATAGCACCACCAGTGATTACGACCAACTGTGGCTTAGTGAATACTACATGGTTGATTTGTATTTGTGACCTCATTCGAGTTTGGGCAGAATCAAGGCAGTTTATCTCATGTCCATGCTCTTAAATTAGCCCGATCTCAGACTGAAAATCTCTCAATTTCTCCCTTTTCTGTGATGGTTACAATTTGAAGGATTGCCATGCAGTTAAAAACTTGAGAATTCAGTCCAAACTACTTTACAAATAATTTGACTGTGAAATAAAGACTGGTACCAAAATCAAGTCATTGGCTGAATTGCATTTTATAGTATTTTTCAATGCAAAGTTCTTGATATAAACCAGATCTGAAGCTACAAAAATGAGGCACTCAAATTCTAAAGTGTTCTAAAAGTTCCCAGACAAAACTCTGGAACTTTATAACTAGTTTGCATTTATCCCCAGTGAGCATGTCTACCATACTGAAGTTGACATTGATTGTAGATATTCACCTATTCTCAAAAAATGTGGTTACCTCCCACTCTTAAGAGCACAAACATAAATTGAGGAAACAGCTGCAACACTGAAGGAGGCTAACCAGCTACACATCAATTTTCACTAGTTGATACCTTTCACTCTGGAGTTCTACAATTTTTATTATTTCCAGAGACTTAACCAAGTCCTTTGGAACACCTGATTAAATTTGTCAACACCACATTATCAGGCAGTGCATTCTGAATCACAACCACTCAGAAAAAAAACTCTTGTGCCTATGTTTTCTTCACCCATCACCTTAAATGACCTTAGGTCTCAACCCTTGCACCAAAAAGGCGGGACTTCTCCCTCCACACCATGTCTTGACCCCTCAAGATCTCAAAGAAACTTCTCAAATTTAAAGTTTTGATGAAATTGGTAGCTTGGGAGCCGGTTGGATTCGTTGTTGATCTGTTGGCCAAGCTGTCGGCTTGTTAGCAAACATTTTGTCCCTTTTCTCGATGATATCATCAGTGCTGCGTCGCCTCCTGTGAAGCACTGCTGTACTGCTCCACTTTGAATTGGTATGATTTTGTTTCAACTGTTTCTTGTTGGCGCTGGTTCCGATTTTCCATTGCAGTGCTTTGTACTTTGGGGCCAGGTCAACATGTTTATTGATGGAGTCCGAGCAGGAGTACCGTGCTTCCAGAAATTCCCTTGCTCTTCTTCATTTGGCTTGTCCTAGTATCATTGTGTTGTCCCAAACTCGCACTTCTTGTTGTCCACATGTATACCAGGGAGAGTTGGTCACGTTGCTTGGTTGCTAGTTGGTGTTCATGGATGCAGGTCAGGAGTTGTCTGCCTGTTTGTCTGATATTGTGCTTAGTGTAGTCGCTACATGGATTTTGTAAATTACATTTGTCCTGCAAGTAGTGGGTATCGGCTCCTTTATATTAGTTAGACACTGTCTGAGAGTGGTTGCAGGTTTGTGTTGTCAAGATCCCTAGTGGTCAGACCAGTCTGGTTGTCAGTTCCGAAATGTTTTTAATGTATGGGAGAGTAGCCAGTGCATTGGCAGGTGTCTTCTCTTCTTGGTGTTGCTTGTCTGCCAGGTATCTGCGGACAAAGCTGTGGGGACATCCATTTTTGGCCAAGGACCAGATAGCTACTACATGCAGGACAAATGTAAATTTACAAAATCCCACACAACGACTGCACTAAGCGGGACAGACAGAACTTGTGCCCATGACTACCAACTAGCAACCAAATAACATGACCAACTGTCCCTCGTACCCAACACGCTCAACAAGAACATGAGAGAGACTGGGACAACACAACCATCTTAGGACAGGCCAACAAAGAACAGCAAGGGAATTCCTGGAAGCAGGGTACTCACCCTCGGACTCCATCAACAAACACATTGACCTGGACCCAATATACAAACCGCTGCAATGGAAACCCAGAACCAATCACAAACAGCTCAAACAGAACTAAATTGAAAGCAGAACAGTACAGCAGTGTTTCACAGGAGGCAACACAGCACTGATGAGGTCATCTAGGAAGGGGATGAAACGTCTGCCAACAAGCCTACCAGCTCGGCAAACACACCAGCAACAAATCCAACATGGACTCTTCAGTCCAACTTGCCCATGGCTACCGGATATCCTAAATAAATCTAGTCCCATTTGCCAGCATTTGGCACAAATTCCTCTAAGCCCTTCCTATTCATGTACCCATCCAGATGCCTTTTAAAAGTTGTAATTTTACATGGCTCCACCACATCCTTTGGCAGCTCATTCCATGCTCGCACCTCCTCTGTGGGAAAAAGTTAAACCGCTGGTCCTTTTTTGAGTCAAACGATCGGTTTCGGTGCTGTACAACTCTGACTCTATAAAAGCCGTGATCCTGGTCCTGATCTTCAGGCAATACCACCATATATCATCCTCCAGGCTGAAAAAAAACCCACTCACTGTTTCCTGTCACTCAGTGAACCTCTATTAATGCTGCTATAGTCACTTTATCCAGGTTGACAAGTTGTGTGGCACTTTAACCAACCACACATATTGCACAAACTGCATTATCCTCAACAACTCTAATTACCTCAAAAAAAAAACTAAATCATGTTAGTAAAACATAATTTGCCTTTGGCTAATTATAACTTAACTTAAACTTCATTTTCAAAGTGGACCATTAACTTGGTCCCAAGTTATCGTTTTGAAAAGCATTTTTCTATCCAAAGCATTGCTACACTTCACCCAGACATGCTACTGTGACAGTCAGTCTTTGGGACTCTCTCCTCAAAGAATAGTGGAAGCAGGGTGCTTGAATATTTTGAAGGCAGAGGTAGATAGACTTTTAACAAACAAAGGGCGAAAGGTTAATGGGGAATGCATAAGGCAGGTTGCTTCCTCCTGCTACAAATCTATTTGCTCCCATGGAGGGTTGAGAAAGCTAGTGATGAGGTGGCATGTGTGTCATCAATGCACAGTTGGAATTTAAAGCTGTTTCCCAGGTAAGGTCACCAAAGGGCAGCAACAGATGAGAAACTGAAAGGGACCAAGGATCAGTCCTCGAGAGGCTCCACAAAATACCTGCGTGGGAACAGAAAGAGAACTCATTGAAGAAGATCCTATGCAGACAATCAGATAAAAATTGAAGTCAGGTGATAGTAGTCCCACCCAGCTGGCCATGGGGCAAGGTGGTGATGTGATCAATTATCTCAAGAGGCTACTGACAGGTCGAGAATGGAGAAACGTTTGAGGGGTACTTTACAATCGTCTGTCACTCATGGTACATCTGGTTTCGATGAGGGACCGCAGCACTGATAAAGAAAAAAAAACAAAGCAAGTTCAAACATGGGATTGCAATTATAAAATGGAGGTGGACTCCAGCAGTGTTGCTCACTGAAACATCAGAATTGAGCTGCTGGAATCTACATGGAGCTCAGAATTAGAGAATGACTATTGGTATCAATCTATCTTTCAGTGACACTTACTGGAATATTGGACACAGTACATTGGACAAGAAAGGTCTACTTGCTGATGTTAGTACGAGAGTCAGAAGAGAGAAGCAAGCATTTGACAGGATTAGAAGTATTAAAAGTCAGCACTGAATTCTTGTATATCTGGGTTTACTTTTTAAACAATAGATAATCTCAGTCAAATATACAAAAAATTCTGCAAAGATTTGTAGCTCAGGTTGAGGTTTTGGATGTAGGTTTGCTCGCTGAGTTGGAAGATTCATTTTCAGACGTTTTGACACCACACTAGGTAACATCAACAGTGAGCCACCGGAAGAAGCACTGGTGGTATGGCCCGTTTTCTATTCGTATGTTTGGGATGTCCTAGGATGGATGTGTTGTCCCAGTTGAAGTGGTGTCCTTCCTTTTCTGCATGTAAGCATACTAGTGAGAGTGGGTCATATCTTTTTGTGGCTAGTTGATGTTCATGTATCCTGGTGGCTAGTTTTCAGCCTGTTTGTCCAATGTAGTGTTTGTTACAGTTCTTGCAAGCCCTTTTGTAATTGTACCATCCATCCTAGGACAAGCCAAAGAGAGAATTCCTAGAAGCTTGGCATTCCAACTAGAACTCTATTAACAAACACATTGACTTGGATCCCATTTACCACCCCCTGAGAAAAAGAACAGGAAATTACATGACCACAGGAAATGACATCACCAACTCAAGGAAACTCAAACATATAAAAAGGCAGGCAGGCTACACCACCAGTGCTTCATTCGGATGCTCACTAAAGATGTTTTCCAGTATGGAGGTGGATCGTCTGAAAATGAACTTTCCAGCTCAGCAAACAAACCTACTTCCAGAAGGGGAAGGCCATTTAGGACTCAGATGAGGAAGAATCTCTTGACCCAGACCGAGGTGAATCTTCCACATTTCTATGCAAGGGGGCTGTGGATTCTCAATCACAGTATGTTGAAGATAGAGATCGATACGAGTTCTACATATTCAAATATATCAAGGGACAGGGAATAATGCAGGAAAATAAGATTAGATCTGGTTGAATGATGGAGCAGGCTTGAGGCCTGAATGGCTGGCCCTCAACATTCACAATTCAAATTAAATAGACAGATTTTGAAAGGAAGTTCCAAGTGATAATCTCCATTTCCTCAATGCAAACAATTCAGAAAGATCTTTGCTCTGCCCTACAGAAATTAATTGTAGCCTTGGCTGCATGGACAAATGAAACAACAGCAAAAGCAATGATGAGCTACACTGGCAAATACATGCAGTACTCAATAAGGAATGCAAAACCTGGTAGACACAGTGGTAACCATCTCATAAAATGTCTACACACACCATGATGACATTGTGGAGAAGATCAAGAAGGCAGATTTCAACTGTGAAGTGAGGATGTTGGAGATGTTTCAGCTCTACAATAGTCAGAAGTCTCAGGTAAAAACACAAAAACTCAAATGATGTAAATCCAGAACAGCACCTCCAACTAAAGCATGGAATTACAAGCAAAGAACAAAACTTGAACTCAGCTAGAAACAGATGTGGAATGATTTCCTCCCCAGGAACACAAAAGGAGTCAGCAAGGCAAGAGAAGCAAATAGCTGAAACTTTATTGCTGGAACAGCACAGCAGGTCAGGCAGCATCTAGGGAACAGAAGATTCGACGTTTCGGGCACATGCCCTTCTTCAGGAAGATTCCTGAAGAAGGGCATGTGCCCGAAACGTCGAATCTTCTGTTCCCTAGATGCTGCCTGACCTGCTGTGCTGTTCCAGCAATAAAGTTTCAGCTTTGATCTCCAGCGTCTGCAGACCTCACTTTCTCCTCGAAGAGAAGCAAATATCATATTCGAGACAGTTAAAACTGGACTGAATACTTTCTTCTTTCTTTCTCTGGCAAGGCCAGCATTTATTGAATTATAGAATCCCTACAATGTAGAAGCAGGCTATTTGGCCCATTAAATCCACACTATCCCCCCCAAAGAGCATCGCACCCAGTCTCACACCCCCAATCTATCCCCATAACCTCCCATGGCTAGTCCACCTAGCCTGCATAGCCTTGGACACCATGGGCAATTTAGCATGGACAATCCACCTAACCTACACATCTCTGGACTGTGGAAGGAAACCGGAGCACCGGAAGGAAACTCACCCAGATATGGGGACAATATACAAACCCCACACAGGCAGTCACCAGAGGATGAAATTGAACTCGGGACCCTGGCGCAGTGAGGCAGCAGTGCTAACCACAAAGCCACTGTGCTGTCCCATTTGTTGCCCATCCCTGATTGCTCTTCAACTGAGTGGCTTGCTAAGCCATTCCAGAGTGCAACTAAGAGTCAACCACATTACTGTGGAGTCCAAAGTCACATGTAGGCCAGACTAGATAAGGATGGCAGATATCCTTCCCTAAAGGACTTCCATGAGCCAGAAGGACTTTCACAACAATCAACAATGGTTTCTTGGTTACTCTGACTGAGACTAGCTTGTAATTTCAAAATTTAATTTTAAATTCCACAGTGGGCCGTAGACTATTAGCCTGGGCCTCTGAAATCCAGTGACATTACTAGTATTCCATCATCCTTCCATAAGAAAACAGTCAAAATGTCAAAGAACTGAGCATCAGATAGATTCATTGACAATAGGAACTCACTCATTCTTAATTTAAGGATATTGTCCAGGATCAAAGAGCATGCTAACAGAGTGCAACTTAAGTGAGAGACAGTCCAACCAATGGCTCCCTCCAGCACTTGTACACCATGACTGTAAGATAAAGTGCTGCTCCTCAGAACAGCTACAAAACAAATAACCACTATCAGTTATAACGGCAAGACAATGGACATATCAGAATAAGTCACCCTCAGTCACCAACTCTCTTGACTTAGATCAATATACCGATCCTTCCTTGGGTCAAAAGCCAGGAATGCCACCCCTGACTGCACAATGGGTGCCCCTCCAGTATACAGGACTGCAGTAGCTCAAGGCTAATTATTACCTTCTCAAGAGCAATTTAAATTTCCACTGTGCTCTCATCCAGATAGCTAGTGGTGAAAATATAACACAATATCCTTGCAGTCGAGAGTCTGTTGCTGGAAAAGCACAGCAGGTCAGGCAGCATCCGAGGAGCAAGACAATCGACGTTTCGGGAAAAAGCCCTTCCATCAGAAATCTCCTGCTCCTCGGATGCTGCCTGGCCTGCTGTGCTTTTCCAGCACCACACTCTCTACTCTGATCTCCAGCATCTGCAGTCCTCACTTTCTCCTAGTTGACAATATTCTTGCAGTCAGTCAATCTCCAGAAAAAAAAGGAGGAAAAAAGAAAATAAGAAGTGCTAGTGACGGGCTGTACATTAGAGTCAACAATACTCACCAGAGAGCGTTTGCAAGGAAGAACAGGGCATAATCCACTGCACAACATGAAAAGGTTTACTGTTTGGATCCAATCCCACTGAAAGACAGTTTGACAGCCTGACAGCCATTTGAAATTGTGAACAATTTCCAGTGTCACAGCATAACCCATTTACCTCAGACTACCTACTCCAGATTGAGACTAACACAATTTACTAAAAGCAAAGTACTGGAGATCTGGAATAAACAGTGTTGGAGAAATTCAGCAGGTCCAGCAGCATTTAGAAAGTCATATCAGACTCTAAATGTAAAATTTGTTGTTGTCTCCAATGATGCAACCAGGCCTGAGTTCTTCCAGTAGTTTTGTACTTTGAACAAAAACACTGACCTTCCAGCACCAAAATAATTCTATCAGTTACATCTCGACTTCAAGCCCATACCTATACTATTCTTGTTAGCGTTAAAGTACACCAGCCAGGGCTGCTTTGTATGTTTAATATCAAGGTGAAGTCCAGCTGAGGGGGCTCTGGGATTGACTTTGCTGTAAGCCTCCAATACAGTGTTGATTTCCCACAACCACTCTCTCGAAGTGACAGGAAGTGGCCATCCCGAGTCTCTTGGAGGATGGCATGTGGTTGTGCCGCCATAATCTTACCACACCACAGGGCTGCTCTCTCCTCAGAAAGAGATGAATAGCGGTGATTTAACCCGAGAGCCACCATATCTCAGGTGAGGGGAGAGGTTAAGGAGAGTCCTTCATAGTAACCTCAGCCGGTGATGGGAATTGAACTGATGCTGCTGGTATCATACTGCTTTGCAAAGCAATCATCCAGCCAACTGAGCTAAACTGACCCAGGATGTAGTGAGGTGTGGCACTGACAGAAGAACACACTCATTATCCATATCTATAAAGCTATTCAAAAACTGAAAGTGGTCAATATCTGAAAAATAATGCTGCCAGACTGAACTTAGAATAACTGGCAAAGTAGCACAATAGACTAATATGTGCCTTCAGCAAAGAGCTCTTGAACAATTGGAGCCAATGGAAATCTCTCCATTTGGGTAGAATCATATTTAGCACAAAAGAAGATGCATGGGATTGTCAGACTCTAATCATCTCAGGCCCAGGATATCACATAAGGAGTGCCTTCAGCCTAACTAACAGGTCATTATTCTCTCCTTTATAAAGGTCAGATGTGGGGCTGTTTATGGACAACTAAAGTTGACTGCATTTGCTATTTCTCAAAATGAAACAGTCCATGTCCCCAGGCAGCAAGACCTGGCTAGGAGCCAGCTAAGTAGAATGGTGTACTCTCCATTCATGTACATGGAGGCAGCTGCTACATTTCAAAGCTCAAAGTGATTCTACAGCTCAGAAACAAGCTTCTTCGGAAGCAGTTACTGATGCTATGACCTCAACCTCCTGAACGAGATCACCGTTGCTTAATTTGTCACTCAGTCTTGTTCCTGGAACCTTGTTCAACTTTGGAAGCACCTTCATCACAGACCGCAGGGGGCTTTCACATATACAACTCGGAATGGCAAATTTATGGGACTTCTTTGGAGGATGAAGCAAACAGGGTGAATAAAAGAGAACCATTAGATGCAATTGTTTTGATTCCAAAAGACATTTAATTAGATGCTACATAAAAGGTCACTGCACAAGAGCTTACAGTGCGGAGGATAATAATGATGTGGAGGTGCCACTGTTGGACTCGAGTGGACCAGTTAAAAATTGCACAACACCAGGTTATAACCCAACAGGTTTATTTGAAAGCACTAACTTTCGGAGCGCTGCACCTTTATCAGGTAGCTGTGTTAGTGTGGATAAAAGGTTTGGCTGGCTAACGATAAAACGAGTCAGAACAAATGGATCATTTTCAGGTTGTCAAATTGTAATTAGTGGAGAATGCCACAGGGATCAACAGTCAGACTTCACCTATTTAGATTTCTATTACTAACCTGGTTTAAGGGGTCAACTGTATCATAATCAAATTTGCTAATCATACATAGATAAGGAGGAAAGCAAGTCGGGAGGAAGATACAGGAGTCCACAAACATGACTGAGCAAAAAAAATGTGGCAGATGATGTGCAATATGGGAAAATGAGAATTATTAGAAAAGTAATATATTTAAAAGAAAACATGGAAGATGCTGAAAGAATGATTCCCCTTGGGAAAAATCTAGATCTGAGGCAGACTAAGAGAATTAAGGGATTTTTAAATTTAAGATAGAAGAAATTCCTCCTGAACTCTATCAGAGATTTGTCTATCTTTTCCCTAGTGCAGAAGTTAGGACATAGAATATATTCAAGGCTGGGCAACAGACAGTTAAGATGGGCAGGCAGAAAAGTGGATTTCAGGCCACCATCAAATTTAGCCATGATTTTATCAAATAGCACAGGAGATTCTATGAGAAGAATGACCTCCTCTGTTCCAATTTATGATTTCAAGAGGTTTCCGAAGCAAAATGCTGGCCTTACTAACAATGATCACATCCAGAAGGTTACCAGTTCACAGAAACTGATCTGGACCAGCCATACAATTGCTGTGGTTCCAAAGGGATCAGAAGCTAGGAATCCTGCAGTGAGTAACTCTCATCCTAACTCAAAGCCTCTCCATAAGGCACAAGTCAGGAGTGTGATGGAATACTCCCCAGTTGCCTGGCTGAGAGCAGCTCCAATAACATAAGCAGCTTGACACCATCCAGGACGAAGTAACACGCTTGACTGACATCACAAACATTCATTCCCTCACCAATGATCAGTAGCAATGGTGCGTACTAGCTACAAGGTGCACTGCAGGAACTCAGAGGCTCCTTAGACAGCACCTTCCAAACCCACAACCACCTTGAGGAACAAGAACAGCAAAAATTGTGAATGTCACTACCTGCAAGCTCCCTCCCAGGACGCTCACTTTCCTGATTTGGAAACGTAATGCCATTTTTTCAGTGTCACTCCATCAAAAACTTAGAGCCAAAATGCCGTGAGGGAGGGAGTACTATCTATACCAATGGACTATAGTAGTTCAAGGCAGCTCACCACCACCTTCTCAAAAGAAACTGGGGATGGGCAATAAATGATGGCCCCAATATCAATACATGTTTCCCACAAATAGTATTTTTTAAAATACCTTTTTACAAAAATATAACTTCACATCTCAGCAAAACTCCACTTTTCAACCGTACAAACTGTTTATATCCTTTGTTAAAGAACACCATTGGGGAAAACCAAAACAGTACATTATTTGCGAGAAGAAAGATGCACAGTATGAGAAGAGGTAATACTAGCTGGGACAGGTTAAAGATGACTTGAGGATAAGCCATTTCACATTTTATTGAGGGGCAACATTTGGCATGATTTAAAACATTGCTCCAAGAGACAACTATTACTGCAAAATTAAAATGGAAATTTCCTGTATAGTCCAATTCTTCAGTGGTTAAAACACTGCATGACAAAAGGCACAATCACAGATTCACAAATTCCAGGTTAACACCACCACCAACTTCCTACGTCCAATCTGTCCCCAAACCAGCCAGGGCAACAAGACGAATCACAACTGAAGACCACTTTGATAGTTACTAGGATATGCTATCCCAACTTTAAACATTTACAATTCCTGCAAAATAGTTGCCTGGCAATACCAAACTCCAAAGATGCTGAAAAATACCATTCCACAATCTGTTGAATCTTTATGTCTTGCACTCATGAAGACAAATGCAAGAACGCCGAATTTCAAGAGGTGCGACAATACATTTTTGAAATTTACTAATGTTGAGTCTGTTCTGATGAGAGTCAAAAGTGTGATGCTGGAAATGCACAGCAGGTCAGGCAGCATCCAAGGAGCAGGAGAGTCGACGTTTCGAGCATGAGCTTGTCAGGAATGTCATTCCTGACCAAGGGCTCATACTCAAAATGTCGATTCTCCTGCTCCTCGGATGCTGCCTGACCTGATGTGCATTTCCAGCGTCACACTTTTGACTCTGATCTCCAACATCTGCAGTCCTCAATTTCCCTTCGTCCTGATGAGCGCAAAATGAAAAACATCAACAGTGTCTCTGAGTAGAAGTCCCCTGGCACCTGAACAGAATAGTTATTGACTCAATTTAAGTATAAAAATGGACTGCATGTTAGGAATAGAGTCAGGAATGCGGAGGAAGAATTTTGTGCAATGTTCTAGCCATTAACTGCTGTTCAGCATTCATGAAAATAGTACAATGTCAGTATAGAATGGGTATGCAACTGTCCGGATTTAAATTGGTTCCCAGATGAGCAGAACATTAAAACAGTCTCTTGCTATCCCTCATTAGTAATTGAATCAAGGCTTTACCAATGCTTTGTACAAGATTACACCACTGCTTTGTACAAAGTACCAAATCAAATCAGCATATCCCTACAATGGAATTGACAAGCTCTTGAGAAACTCGCACACAAGTCCCAACAAAAACCCAAAGAACTGCGGATGCTGGAAATCAGAAAGAAAACCAAAAGTTGATGGAAAACACAGCAGGTCTGGCAGCATCTGTGGAGATAAAGCAGAGTTGACTCAAATCAGAGACCAGTGACCCAAAACATTAACCCTGCTTGGTCTCCACAGATGCTGCCGGCCTGCTGAGTTTTTCAGCAATTTCTGTTTCTAATAACACACAAATTCTCTTGACTCTCTTCAAAAGTGCCATGTTTACATATTACCCAATTCACTAAACACCGCATTGGTATAGCACAAGTGACAGCTGCTCGGCTCACCACAACCCTTATATGCACCTGCAACTAGCATTATCCAAACCCCCAGGTTAACTATCTACCGTACACATGCACTTCCACAAGTATGTCAAAAACGCTACTAAAA
>NC_057750.1:15385000-15396970 GCF_004010195.1 Chiloscyllium plagiosum
TTCAATTCCCGCCTCAGGTGACTCTCTGTTTGGAGTTTGCACATTCTGCTTGGGTTTCCTCCCACAATCAAAAAATGTGCCGGTTCGGTGAATTGGCCATGCTAAATTTTCCATAGTGCTAGGTGAAGGGGTAAATGTACGGGAATGTCTGGGTGGGTTGCGCTTCAGCGGGTTGGTGTGGACTTGTTGGGCCGAAGGGCCTGTTTCCATGCTGTAAGTAATCTAATCTATATAACCAGACCACATGACATTATTGGTCACTGTGGGCATCCTACCAGTGAAAGAAATCTCTTGACACATCATCATCTAAAAGAAAGTTTTGCATTTATATGGATACAGATACTGTTACCACATTTCAAAAACATTTGGAGAGGTAGATAAATGGGAAGGTTTAGAAGGATATGGGCCAAATACACGCAAATGGGACTAGTTTACTTTGGGAAACCGAAGGGTCTGTTTCCATGCAGTATGACTCTGACTCTATGTAGCGCCTGTTGTAAGCATTGGACATCCCACAGCACTTTAAAGCGAATGAAGTATTTTGAAGTGGTGAAAACACAGCAGCCAATTTGTACAATAATAAAGTCTCGTAAGCTTCACTGTGATAATGACCACAATGGCAGCGATGTTGGCTGAGAGATCTTCATTGACCAGAGTACTCACAGATTTCCCCTCCTTCCTTTCATATAGTGAGGTATGGGGACAAGACATGAATGTGTGCATACAATTCCTGAAGCTGGTTAGATTAGATTACTTACAGTGTGGAAACGGGCCATTCGGCCCAACAAGTCCACACTGACCCGCCAAAGCGCAACCCACCCATTCACCTAACACTACAGGCAATTTAGCATGGCCAATTCACCTGACCTGTACATCTTTTGAAGCTGGTTAGATTAGATTACTTACAGTGTGGAAACAGGCCATTCAGCCCAACAAGTCCACACTGACCCGCCGAAGCGCAACCCACCCATTCACCCCTTTACCTAACACTACAGGCAATTTAGCACGGCCAATTCACCTGACCTGTACATCTTTGGACTGTGGGAGGAAACCGGAGCACCCGGAGGAAACCCACGCAGGCACGGGGAGAATGTGCAAACTCCACACAGTCAGTTGCCTGAGTCGGGAATTGAACCCGGGTCTCTGGCGAGGTGAGGAATCTGTGCTAGCTACTGTGCCGCCCACCACTTGGTAGAGCAAGTTAAAGAGGCATACAAGGGCTTTTGCCCGAAACGTCGATTTTGCTGCTTGTCGGATGCTGCCTGAATTGCTGTGCTCTTCCAGCACCACTGATCCAGAATCTGGTTTCCAGCATCTGCAGTCATTGTTTTCTTCCCATACAGGAACCAGCGTTTTATATTAGAGGCATAAAGTACAAAAGCAAAGACATTATGGCGAGCCTTTATGAAAAATAGCTTTTGGCATAACTGGAATATTATTTCCAGTTCTGTGCATCATATTTTATGAAACATGAAGGCTTTGAAAAGATGCAGAAAAGATTTACAAAAATAGATGGTGTGCTGAGAAATTTGAGTTATGTGAATAGATTGAAGCCAATGTTGTTAGTTGGGTCTGGCGCTGGCAGCAGCGAAGCAGTGGCAGGAGGACATCATAGCAGCATTGAGGTGGGCCCAGCAACGAGAGAAATGATTCTGATATTGGCGGGTCTGGCACAGGCAGAGGCAAGGCAGTGATGGAGGAGAATTGGCCCAGCAGCGAAAAATGGCACCTGAAGAGTGGCAACTTCAATATTAGTTGAGTCTGGTGTAGACAGCAGCAAGGTGGTGGACGAGGACTGACAACACAGGTATCCTTGATGATGGGCAGGCTTGGACTGATGGACTGTCTTTGAGCTATATCGTTGTTTCTTTGAGTCAAAGAATCATAGAGACGTATATATGGAAACAGTCCTTTTGTTCCAACTCTTCCATGCCAACCAGACATCTTAAGTTAATCTAGTCCATTTACCAGCATTTGGCTCCTATCCCCCGAATTTCTTCCAAAGGTAAATCCATCCAAATACTTTCAAAAGTTGTAATTATAACAGGTTCCACCACTTTCTCTGGCAGCTCATGCCATACATGTACCAACCTCTGTGTGAAAATGTTGCCCCTTAGGTGCCTTTTATAACTTTTCCTTCTCACCTTAAATGTATGTCCTCTAGTTTTGGGTTCCACTAACCCGGGGACAAAACCTTGTCTATTGATCCTATATCTGCCCCTCATGATTTTATAAACTTCTATAAGGTTACCCCTTAGTTTCTGGCGTTGTAGGGAAAATAACCCCAGGCAATTCAGCCTCTCCCTATGGCTCAAACCCTCCAACCCTGGCAACTTCTTTGAAAATCTTTTCTGAACTTGTCAAGTTTCAAAACATGCTTCCTATAGCAGGGAGACCAGAATTGAATGCAATATTCCAAAAGTGGCCTAAAAAATGTCCTGTACAGCCGCGGCAAGACCTCCAAACTCTTGTACTCGATGAACTGACCAATAAAGGCAAGCGTACTAAATGCCTTCTTCACTATCCTATCTACCTGTGATTCTGCTTTCAAAGAACTATGAACCTGCACTCCAAGGTCTCTCTGTTCAGCAACACTCCCCACGGCCTTACCATTAAGTTTTAAAACTAATCAAAATGATGCAGGATCATGGTGACAGTGGAAAAACTTTTCACTGTATTTTACTCACTGCAAAAGAAATGTGACAATAAAATTATTCATTCATTCATAAATGGCACATATCAGAACTGCTAGCTTGTTATCACAGTGCTCGCTCACATATCACCTACCTAGATGCTCACAGAATCCCTCCTTGCTTTGCCAATCAGTACAATCTGAGAAAGGGTCACCAGATCCAAAACATTAACCCTGATTCCTCTTCACAGATGCTGCCAGACCTGTTGAGTTTTTCCAGTAACTTCTGTTCTTGTGTACAATCACACAACCAGGCAGCTCTGAAGACGGTCACTAGACTCAAAATGTTAACAGTGCTTTGTCTCCACAGATACTGCCAGCCCTCCTGAGTTTCTCCAGCAATTTTTGTTTTAGTTTCAGGCAGCTTACCTTGTTGGCAGCAGTTGGCAGTCAAAGGGGATGCACATTTTGCTGTACAGCAGGGGACCATGTCAATCTCAAACCTGCAGTGTGTCCTGGAAACACAAAACTGTGCAGCAAGCAAGCTGCCATGTCTCACAGTCTTCATCGTGTGGTCCTCACCAAAGTCCTCACTTCTCAGTCAGTGATTCCTGGCACAGTAAGTCAAGGAGCAGTCTCCAGGAGCAGATCAGGAGATTGACCACAGTCAGGTGTCCACTTGGATGGATCTCAATCTGGGAGTCAATGCCTTTGCAGTCCAGGAAGTGTCTCACAGTTAATCCTGTAGCTCCATTGCAACTAGTTTTAGGGACAGAGGGTGAACACAGTTATGGGGGAATGTACGGTCATCAGCCAGGGATCTAGATGGGTCACAAAAGGTGGTAGGCAACAATCCGTCCATCAGGATTGTTCACAGAAACTGAGGGGATAAATGAGTGGTGAGGAGGACAAGGTGGGGGTCACTGCCACAGGAAGGACTCAGGAACCTATTCATTGGGATTGGGGTGCCTCAGTCTAGGAAAGGAGGAATAACTGTTGTGAAAGGGGATAACTACATTTGTAAAGGTCGGGGTGGGGGTGTGGATATGGTAAACCTTGGATGGGACCAGGGAAATGTGAGGGGAGGGTTTGTGCACAGTCAGAAGCATCCTGGCTTCAAGGGGAAGGCAGGTTATGACCATACCCAGAATGATCATCTCAAAAGCCAGGGGCTCAGGAGGTGGGCGGAAGATGAAGGCTCATGTGCATGTGTTCTTTGGAAACTTGGGGACTATGTGAAGACTATGGGGTTCACGGGAAGAGATATCAGATTGGAGATATGGATGTTTGGGCCTCACAGAGACTGAGGCTCGAAGCCATTGTTCACCGAGTGTTCTTTGTCACCTTGTATCATGTTAGGTTTCAAAATTATGCAATGGAAAAGAAAATAGTTGTGACCACACTCAGGTTGGGTGGGACAAGTGTGAGGGAATAGGCTGCAAGATACACCAATGTGAGACCTTTAAGTAGAAACAACATTACACGCAGACCCACGTGCTGTAAAGGATACAGACCTGCTTGGTCCCAAATCCTTGGCAATCCTAATGAATTGACTCCCTGTGTGCTGTGTGCTACCCCAGATATCACTGAACACCTCATTCACACCATCACTTTTGGCAATAGATGCCAGAGAAAGAATATGAATGTTTTAGCAAAGGGGCAATAATGTCGGCACAATCCTTAGTCCTATTGACACCTTGTTCATCTTGCCTCTATAGACTGCGGCAGGCTCTTGACACAAACATCAATCATGATGCACTCTAGATGGGCCTCATGCTGGTCCAATTACATTCAGAGCTGCATGTAGAATCAACTAAACAGTTGCTCAAAGCCAATCAGATTTAAATGAATGTGATACTTATACGCAGTGCCCTTAAAGCACCCATGCCACCAATGTGCCCTCAAAAGGCTTTTTCTTTCTTTCCCTCCCTCTATGTCTTAGTGTTGTCCCTGGTTCCACACCTGGGTGGAGCCAGTGGAACTCATTGGCCCTGAACACTTTTTGGGGTGCAAGTGGCAATTGGACAGCCCTGACCTTGCTGAGGATCTTTTTTGCTGGAGGATAGCGGACTGTCCTTGGCTTCAACTTCGAAGGATTAGGGGCGGAGTTTAGACAGGATGGGCCCTGCCATCTCTTGAGTATCCTGAGAGAAGAATTCTGAGGAGCCAATGTATGGTTCCTCCTCCAGCTGTGTGGCACTACCCTGTCCCCTTGTGAAGAAGGGCCAACTGGATTGCGGGCGTATATCAGTTTGCCACTCCTGTTCTTGAACAAGCATGTGGACAAAGTCCCTGCTTGCCGACACTACTGGATCCTCTGTTGAGCAGGTTTCTGGTCTCTGGCAATCCCCCAAGTGCCAGCACCCTGGGGTATTTCTTCCTTTACCAGTTGAAAGGCTGTCATAGTGAGGTGCTCACCAGCTCATGCTCCCAAACTTTCTACGGCTGACGTTCCCACCAGGGTTTCAGTTCTGAGCTGATAGGAGGTGCAGGAGGGAGCATTGCCAATGAGTTAGGCCCCAATACTCTTGATCTCAGGAAAATAGCCAACATAATCAAAGATCACTCCCACCCTGGTTATACTCTCTCACACCCTCTTCTATCAGACAGAAGATAGAAAAATTTGAAAACACATACCAACGGATTCAAGAACAGCTTCTTCCCAGCTGTTATCAGACTTATGAATGGACTTCTCATATATTAGAGTTGATTTTTCTCTGCGCCTTCTGTGGAGCTATAATACTCTAGTCTGCTGATATAGTTAGGTAAGGTATGGTTTATCTGGATAGCACACTAAACAATAATTTTCACTATATCTAGGTACAGTGACAATAATAAATCAAATCAAATCAGAGATCGAGAAGGTGTCTTCTGGCAGAACCAGCCATTTCTCCATTGAGATAGACATCCTATTGATACTCACAAGACACATGGGAGAAATGATGTTGTGGTCAATGGTTTGAAGTGGTGTGCAACGTGAGAATTGCAGTCAAATGAAGATTGATATTCATTTGGATTGGTAGGATGTGGATATCTCTGCATCCCCACGAGAAGGACTCTACAGTTCCCCTGCGAGGGTCAGGATTTTCACCTTGTGAAGTGCCTAATGTTGGACACCGCTGCAACTGTGCCCTGTTATGGGGTGTCTCCTTCTGGAATGAGAGAAAGAGAGTGATTGAGTGAGATCCCAGTGAGTGGTGCAGCTGTTAGTGCTGTTGTAAGTAATTGAAAGGTAGTGAGGTGTTCTGAGGCAGTTAGTATTCAGCACAGAGGCCTTGCAAGATTAATGGTTTGGGAGTTTGGCGAGGGAAGGGGTGAGAGTGCTTAGTGAAGGAAGATGTTGCAGGCAACCGTGATATTGGTAGAGAATGAACTTCAGTGGGAGGTGTATGCAGTAGCAGAGATACAGTGAGTGTGAGGCAGGAGAGAGCAGAATGTGGTGCTTATCCTGGTGCAGCACAGGCCATTAGCCTTCCTGCAGCACTGCTGGCAGTTCCTCTGCCCCTTGAGACTGCACTAACCTGGTGATAATCTCAGACTAGGCTCCCAGGCGCTAGAATTATGGCCTGCTCTGTCGGTTCCCTGAGATGAGGACATTCCCCTCCCCTTCTGCACCACCCTCTCCACTAGGTCCCAATCGGAGAATTGTGACACCACCTTCTCGACTGACTGTTCATCACCGAGCAGGGCGGCTTCAGAAAGACAATGCTTGTCAAAGTGCACAGCAACCTTTTCAAATATGGTACAGGAGGAAGCATTGCTGGTGTTTCTGTGAGTATCCACTGGGTGGCGAGTTGTTTTGGGAATGGTGCACAGCAAGATGGAATCAGATGAGGGAGATGTCTCGGGTCTGGGTGGGTAGTTTAATGGGGTGACAAATCTTACTATGCTTCATGGCAAAAACCCCTCCAGATAATCTCAACACAACTGACACTTAGTCAAAGAAACATAAGCTTCAGCCCTCAGTTTTAATTTATTTTTTGAGTTCTGAGAGTGGTTCCTGGGTCTGGAAAGACTGCTTTGTTGTTGCAGTTATACAAGGGCCTTGATGAGGCCATACCTAGAAAATTGTTAGCAGTTTTGGAATCCTTTTCTAAGGAAGGGTGCTCTTGCTCTCGAAGGAATGCAGCGAAGGTTTACCAGGCTGATCCCGGAGACTGATGAATGAGGAGACATTGACTAGACTAGGATTGTTTTCACTGGAGTTCAGACGAATGAGGGGGGATCTCATAGAATCTTATAAAATTCTAACAGGAGTGGACAGGGTAGATGCAGGGAGGATGTTCCCAAACAAGGGGTCACAGTCTGAGGATTCAGAATGGACCATTTAGGACGGAGATGAGGAGACATTTCTTCACCCAAAGAACAGTGAGCCTATGGAAATCATTACCACGGGAAGCAGTTGATGCCAAAACATTGAATGTATTCAAGAGGCAGCTAGATATAGCTCTTGGGATGATTGGGTCCAAAGGTTATGGGGAGAAAGCAGGATTAGGCTATTGAATTAACTGATCAGCCATGACCGTGATGAATGGCAGAGCAGGCTCAAAGGGCTGAATGGCCTCCTCCTGCTCCTATCTTCTATGTTTCTATGTTTCCCTGCACTTGAATCAAGCTTTAAAAAACCCTTGAGTGAAAATCAAAAGCTTTAAAAACAGTGCAGGTGAGAGAGAAAAAAAGGTACTCTTGCCAAGCAGCAAGGTTTGCTATGATGCAAAGTGGCAGAGACAGGCAAAGGCGACATTAGAAAGGCAGGACCTCCAGAAGGTCAGTGAGTGGGAAGGTTTCTTTCAGAGAAACAAGCAGGTCATTCAGAGAGGAAGAGGTCTTTAACATCAGCAGTGCAGTTTAGCAGCTGAAAAGAAGTGGAGTAAGTGACCTGTTTTGGCAATTTGTTTAAGCGTCTTATGAAGTGATGTTAACTAAAGAAGATAGCATCGAAAAAATGCGTAGGCTTGCTGGAAAGAAATCAAGTGCAGCCATGCCAACTGAACAAGGAACTTAACTGAACCTTCTCTGATGTTTGAGTATCTGTAGGGTTGTTGTTCAGCGTTGAATCTTTATTGCTGATATTTATAATAAGTGCCTTTCAAAGAATTGCATAGTGTAAAGTAATAATTACATAGTATAAAGTGGGTGGCACAGTGGTTAAGCACTGCTGCCTCATAGCACTCAGGACATGGACTCGATTCCAGCATCGGACGACTTATCTGTGTGGAGGTTGCACATTCTCCCCATATCTGTTTGGGTTTCCCACCACAGTCCAGAGATGTGCAGGTTAGGTGGATGCTAATTTATCCCATAGTGTCCAGACATGTACAGGCTAGGTGGATTTGCCATGGTAATTGTGGGGTTACAGGGATAGAGTGGGGTTGTGTGCTCTTTGGAAGGCCGGTGCAAACTAAGTGGGCTGAATGGTCTCTATCTGTGTTTTTTTTTCTTTTGATGTTTTCTCTTAATTTTTTTAAGTACTTCAGCAGCCTCTCAGTGACTGACTACCACAGTGGCCAAATTGCAAAACCTAAGCTTCTGGTCAACCAAGCCAGGTTGCATTCTGAAATCTGACTTGTCCAATATTATAATCAGCTGGGATTAGGATGCCATCAGTTCTCCGAAATGGAATAAAATGGTTTGCAAACTTACGACAAAATGGAAGCATCTGAGATAGAGAATTCCAAAGATTCACACCCCATGGGTGAAGAAATACTACCTCATCTCAGTGCTCAATGTTCCAGAACACCCCCACTCCCAGCCAGTGGAAACCTCTTTCCTACATCTACGTTTGATAATTCTGATAAGAATTTTGAGATCAACTTTCAATCCCCATAGAATATAGACTCAGTCTGTTTGATCTTTCTTCCTAGGAAGTATTTTGGTGAACCTTCATTACACTCCCTCTATGTCAAGTTTATCTTTCCCCAGGCAAACTGTACATAATATTCCAGGCTGATCAGGATTATAGTTGTGTAAGACCTTTTTACTTCAATTCTCAACTCCTCTTGCAATAAAGGCCATCATATAATATGCCTTCTTACTTATTTACTTCCTGTCTGTGGTAGTTACGTAAGCCTGGCGGTGGTCAGTTTAGTTTTAGCACAGCAATGACGGACTTTTGAGTTTATCTTGGCTGTACTCACGCTGAAGGGTAGTTAATCTTTGTTAGGGAGATTGAAATATAGTGAGGACTGTCACATAGCCTTGCTTAACTCTGGTCCAGATTTTGAAGGTATTGGTTTCAGATCTCCCCACTTAAACCAGTTGCAGTCACATCATTGTGAAGCAGTTACCGGATTGCAAAGTATCTTGGACATCCCAGTCCCCCAAGTTCAATCCGCCAAATCTTGCAATTCACTGAGTCAGTTGCTTTGGTCAGGTCGGTGAACGCAGAGTTCCTGGTGTTGCTCTCAATATTTTTTCTTGCATTATTGTGGTAGAAAAGATCATGTTAAGAGATTACTCACTAGGCCACAGGGAAGATTTCCTCAGCGACAGGAAGTAGCTAATTCATGAGAATGTGAGCCAGGATTTTCCCTGCTGTGAACAAGAGAGACATACATATCCCTGCTTGGAGATAGTTACAATGATCACATTCCTGAAGTCAGCGGTGAGTTTTTTTCGGTCCCAAATCCAAAGGATAATTGCATGGTATCTTGATGTGACCAGACCTGGAAAGAAATAGAAATGGGGTCATAGGCAAAATGATGCAGGAGGCCCCATTGTCACAGGAGCGAGGAGGAACCCTCTGACTCAGAGGGGGAAGGATGAGATAACCTCTACAAAGTTCATGGGTGTCTCTAATCAATCTGCCGATGTAGCAGTTGAGTGTGAGTGTCCTTGATAACAGGCCATGGCCTAACCAGCTGCAACTCGTCGCCTGAGCCCTTTATAAAGCAGACTCAATAAAAATAAATAAAATCAAAATAAAACAGGCCCAGTTTGTGAGTGATAACACTTCCAGACATTTAATAAAAGAGAATAAAGCAGACCCCCAGTGTAAGTTTCTGTTTGGCTGCACAGGTGATTTCCCGGTGCTGTTGAATGGTTGAAGAAAACATTCACAGTGATTTAGTGGTGGGAAAGCCATTTGGTTGTATGTGATTAACACTTCGAGGTATAAAATTTAAAAATCAGCTCCAGGAGGAACCTTATGGCACCGCAGTAGTTGTGCCTATCTCTGAGCCAAAGACCTGGGTTCAAGCCCCATCTGCCACAGAGGTGTGTCATAACAAGGGGCAGCACAGTGGCTCAGTGGTTAGTACTGCTGCCTCACAGCACCAGGGTGCCAGGTTCAATTCCAGCCTTGGGTGACTATCTGTGTGGGGTTTGCACATTCTCCCCGTGTCTGCGTGGGTTTCCTCCAGGTGCTCCGGTTTCCCCCGGTTTCACCTGCAGGTCAGGTGGATTGGCCATGCTAAATTGCCCATAGTGTTAGGTGCATTAGTCAGAGGGAAATGGGTCTGGATGGATTTCTCTTCGGAGGGTTGGTGTGGACTTGTTGGGCCGAAGGGCCTATTTCCACACTGTATGGAATCTAAAAAAAAAATCTCCAAAGATATCGATTAGGAAAAATCCATCAAGCAGACCCAGGAGCTGCTCTGGTGCAGCGATTATGTTCCTACTTCTGAGACAGAAGGGCCAAGTTCAAGTCCCATCTACAACCGAGCTGCGTAATAACATCCCTAAACAGGTCGATTAGGAAAAGATCTAAATTTAAAAGAGGAGGGGCTCTTGTGACTCAGTGATAGCGTACATACCACTGGGCCAGAAATCCTGGGCTCATGTTCCATCATTCCATCTGAACTGGTTGATTTAAAAAAAACAAAGTCTATAACAAAAGAAGCCTTATTAAGGCCAAGTTGAAGAAGAAAGAAAAAGCAGAGGATGGTGGTGGCCAGTGATGTCGTAGTGTCATCATTGGGCCAAGCTGCTGAACAAGAGAAGTGGCATCGTATCCCACCTTGACAGATGATCAAATTTGCATTTAATAATCTACACGTAATGGGTGAAATGACAAATTTTTGGTCTGTTATGGTACAATGGTAATGTTCCTTCTAGGAGACCTGGGTTCAAGTCCCATCTGCTCTGGACATATAAGGAGACATGTTCATTGAAATAGCTGTTAAGCAGACCCAGAGGGACCTTGTGATGCAGTGGTAGTGCCCCTGTTTCTGAGTCAGGAGGTCTAGGATGAAGTCTCACCTGCTCCAGAGGTGTGTATAATAGCATATTTGCACAGTTTGATAAGAAATAAAAAGCAGACCCTGCAGTGGTCGTGTGCAACCACTGATTGTGGCAATTCACAGACTCCCAGCCCAATTGTTTATTTTGGAGTCGTGTGGAGGTGGTGAGTCACATGTATATTGGTTGTGGGCAATTGCACTCTTTTTTTAGTTATTTGAGAAATGTGTTATGTTTGATTTGATTTGATTTGATTTGATTTGACTTATTATTGTCATATGTACCAAGATACAGTGAAAAGCATTGTTTTGTGTGTAATCCAGGCAAATTATACCTTACATAAATACACCAGGCTAATAGAACAGAATATAATGTTACAGTTACAGAGAGGGTGCAGAGAAAGATCAATTCTAATATACGAGACTCTAATATATCTGTTCATAAGTCTGATAAAAATAGGGAAAAAGCTGTTCTTCAATCTTTTGGTACATGTTTTCAGACTTATGCATCATCTGCCCGAAAGAAGAGAGTGGAAGAGAGTATAACTGGGGTGGGAGAGGTCTTTGATTATGTTGGCTGCTTTCCTGAGTCAGTGGGATGTATAGATGGAGCCAATGGAAGGAAGGCTGGTTTCCGTGATGGACTGGGCTATATTCACAACTCTCTGTAATTTCTTGTAGTCTTGGGGAGAGCAGTTGCCATACCATGCTGTGATGTATCCAGATACAATGCTTTCTATGGTGATCTATAAAAATTGCTAAGAGTGATTGGGGACATGCCACATTTCCTCAGTCCTTCTGCTACAGTAGAAACATTGGTATACTTTCTTGACTGGAGCATTGATATGGATGGACTAGAACAAATTGTTGGTGACATTAATTTCTAGGAACTTGAAGCTCTTGACTAACTCCACCTTAGCACCATTGAGGAAAAAGTGAGGACTGCAGATGCTGGAGATCAGAGCTGAAAATGTGTTGCTGGAAAAGCGCAGCAGGTCAGGCAGCATCCAAGGAGCAGGAGAATAGACGTTTCAGGCATGAGCCCTTCTTCAGGAATGAGGAAAGTGTGCCAAGCAGGCTAAGATAAAAGGTAGAGAGGAGGGACTTGGGGGAGGGCGTTGGAAATGCGATAGGTGGAAGGAGGTTAAGGTGAGGGTGATA
>NC_057750.1:15397324-15411000 GCF_004010195.1 Chiloscyllium plagiosum
GAAATATATCCCTGGTGGTGGGGTCCGTTTGGAGGTGGCGGAAATGACGACAGATGATACGATGTATATGGAGGTTGGTGGGGTGGTAGATGAGGACCAGTGGGGTTCTGTCCTGGTGGCGATTGGAGGGGCCGGGATCAAGGGCAGAGCAGCGGGAAGTGGAGGAGATGCGGTGGAGAGCATCGTCAATCACGTCTGAAATTGCGGTCTTTGAAGAAGGAGGCCATCTGGGTTGTACGGTATTGGAACTGGTCCTCCTGGGAGCAGATGCGGCAGAGACGAAGGAAATGGGAATATGGGATGGCGTTTTTACAGGGGGCAGGGTGGGAGGAGGTGTAGTCTAGGTAGCTGTGGGAGTCAGTCGGTTTATAGTAAATGTCCGTGTTGATTCGGTCCCCCGAGATAGAAATGAAGAGGTCTAGGAAGGAGAGGGAGGAGTCTGAGACGGTCCAGATAAATTTGAGGTCGGGGTGGAAGGTGTTGGTAAAGTGGATGAACTGTTCAACCTCCTCGTGGGAGCACGAGGCAGCGCCGATACAGTCATCGATCACCTTAACCTCCTTCCACCTATCGCATTTCCAATGCCCCTCCTCCCTACCTTTATCTTAGCCTGCTTGGCACACTTTCCCTCATTCCTGAAGAAGGGCTCATGCCCAAAACGTCGATTCTCCTGCGCCTTGGATGCTGCCTGACCTGCTGCGCTTTTCCAGCAACACATTTTCAGCTTAGCACCATTGATACAGACAGAGGAACATCTTCCACTCCACTTCCTGAAATTGATGACCAACCCTTTCGTGACACTTCATTTTTGGTTGCAGTTCAGCCCCATCCTCCTGCTCTTTGGGCATCTGGTGCAGAGCATTTGGGCAAACCAGAGGACCACCTCAGGAGGTCTACTCTTGAGCCTGGCCAGGCTGATTATTAACAGGTCCCAGCAGCACACTGTGAAGGGAGGTTGTCATTTCTAGTGACTACTTACCTCTCTTCCACAGTTCGGGTTTGGAGGAGTAAACAGGAGCACATGTCCATCAATGCTCTCGTCACTTTTAGGGAGAAGTGGATATTGCAGGGGAGAGAGGGCATCATCCAGCAGCAGTTCCCACATCCTGTGAGTGAATTTGAAAAACGTTTTCAACCAATTTGACTCATTCCATTTTATCAAGTAATGGCTGAAGGTGCTGGATTGTTCGAAGACTATGGGCCTTGACAACATTCTGACAATAGTACGGGAGACTTTGCTACAGAGCTAGCCACGCCTCTAAGCAAGCTGTTCCAGGACAGTTGCAACATTACTACCTACCCAACAATGTTTACTCACGCACGTCCAGTCCACAAAACTCAGGACAGATTCAACCCAGCCAATTACTGACAGTAAGCTTTTCAATCCTCAAAGTAATGGAAGGGATTGTCAACAATACTATCAAGCCGTACCTGCAAAGGAATAACCTGCTGACTGACAAGTCAGTTTGGGTTCCCCAAGTCCAATAAGCTCCTGACTTGATTATAATTTTAGTCAAAACATGGACAAAAGATCTGAATTGGTGAACTTGAAGATGAGAGTGAGTGCCAAGCCTAAAAAAAGAATATCCCTTGATATTCAAAAGCATTACCATTGCTAGATCCATCATTCAACATCCTGGGGGTTACCACTGACCAGCAATCGCACACATAAATAATGAAGACAACAGTATTGAGAAACTGAGAACTCTGCAGCAGGTAAGTTGCCTCCTCTCTCCCTGAAGTCTGTCCACCACTTACAACACACAGGTCAGGAGTATGCTGGAATACTCCCACTTGTTTCAATGAGTTGTTTTATGTCCATTCACACGATGAGGGTGTCTCTGGCTCGGCCAGTCTTTATTATCCATTAAGAGTTAACCACATTGCTGAGAGTCTCGAGTTACATATAGGCCAGACCAGGTAAGGATGAGAGTTTTCTTCACTTACTTCAAATGAGTTTTTTTCAATAATGGATTCATGGTCATCACTGGACTCTTAATTCCAGATTTTTATCAAATTCAAATTTCACCATCTGCTGTGTAGGACTCGAACCCCAGTCCCCAGAACATTATCTCGTCTCTGGATAAACAGTTCAGAGAAAAACCTCTCGGGCCATTGCCTCCCCGAAGGATTCTTTTTTGAGTTCAGTTTTATGAAGCAGAAAATAGTGTCCAAAGGAACGACACATATTTCAAAATTCAATATATCCCCAAGGATCTGGTGGGGTGTGGAGAGAGCTGGCAAGTTTGATCTTAGTACAAAGTGGACACGAGCCTTCCCTTGGTAGGTTTCTACTTTTCTCACTTATTATGATAGAATTTAACTTTGCAGCAGCACCTTTACTAGATGAGCTGATTTCAGGTCTTCCTAATCAAAGAAAAACATAGTAACAACACAAGAACGGGCCCTTCGGTCCACCAAGTCTGCGCTGAGACATGACACCTTTCCGAAACTAAAGTCCTTTTGCCTAACGGTGCCTATCCCTTTATTTCCTGCCTATTCATTATGTCAAAATACTTCTTAAATGTTGCTGTTATATCTGCTTCTACCACCTCCTCTAGCAACAGATTCCAGACACTTACCATCCTCTGTGTAAAACATTTGCCTCTCGCATTTCCTTTAAACGTTCCCCTTTTTACCTTAAGCCTATGTCCAGTAATTGATATTTCTACTCTCGGAAAAAGATTTGACTATCCGTTCTATCTATGCCTGTCAATTTTGTAAACCTCTATCAGGTCGCCCCTTAGCCTCCGACAGTCAAACGAAAACAACCCAAATTTGTCCAATCTCTCCTCACAACTAATACCATCCAAACCAGGCAACATTCTAGTAAATCGTTTTTAAAACCCTCTGCAAGCCTCCATAACCTTTTGATAATGTGGCAACCAGAACCATATGTTTTATTCCAAATGTGGCCTGACTAAAGTTCAGTACAGCTGCAACATTACTTGCTAATTTTTATACTCTATTTTTGGATCAAAATCCAGCAGCTCCTTTCTTAATGTTGCTAATGTATCTGCATGATTTGGACTGCAACACAGTTCACGAACAATCAGAGGGACAGCACATGTTAACCTTGCCAATGATGCCTACATCCACACAAGGAATATTAAAGCTATTGATCACTTAATTTGCATTAACATTGTTCATTCATCAGTATGTGAAGCATTGTGACTTCATAATAGCACAGAATTGTGTTGATCAGCGTCAGCCATGACAGTGAACAGATTTAAGAAACTAAACAAAATTACATCATCTCCCAGGGTTCTTGAATATGTTTCTAATACTGACATTCATACATGTCCAGGCTGGGTTTTCCATTCTCATCTGGTTACAGTGAATGTTGGAGGTCATTACGTCAAAAGTTCATGCTGCTCCATATTGTTCTTTAATTTTAGTGCCAGATAACTAGCAGTGCTATGGGTCCAGAGCATAGATCCTAAGTGTTCAACTTATCAATCTGTCCTTCAGTTCAGTGAGACTTTGCTTTGGGAACTGGCCAGAGGCCCAAAAGCACCAATGGAACAGTGTAGCCAAGGTTTCCCTCTGAATTCAACCTTTGTTGTAACTGTTCTGGAAATATTCAATAGGAACAGAATAGAGAGGGGTTTACTGCTTATCTAACTCTACGCCGTACCTACCCTTAAGACTGTTTGATAAAAATTATGCGGAGGTATTCTAGTCTGAATTCTGCAATCAAATGTCTCATCTTTTTCCACTGCCATCAATCAAACTGATAATGATTTTAAATGTTTAAAGCAAGTCAGATAGTTCGAATGTGTGGCTTTCCACAACGAATGGGATAAAGGAGGATAGCATCTCCAGTTGAATAATACACTGGAGAAACTCAGCAGGTCTTGCAGCATCAAAAGAGCACTGGACTGGAAGTGTTAACTCTGCCTTTCCACCATATGTGCGGCCAGACCTCCTGAGATTTCCCAGCAATTTGTTTTTGTTTTGGATTCCCAGCATCCACAGTTCTTTGTTTTTTTTTTGCTTGGTGTTCTAAAGGAGGGTCATTGGACTCAAAACATTAATTCGGCTTTCTCTCCATAGATGTTGCCAAACCTGCTAAGTTTTTCCAGCAATTTCTGTTTGTTTCCGATTTCTGGCTTCCACAGTTATTTGGGTGTTTTTTTGAATGTATTGCATGTTTGGGCAAATTCAGACCAAGATCTCTAGGCTGAAATCATTGGGTAGTCTGGATTTGGTTTGTACCTGAGAAAGCAAGCAAATGGATCCGGAGTGCGTGAGTGAGAGCGTGTCAGTGTAGTTGCGGAAGATGGATTGTTCCACATACCCTACGAAGAGGCAGGCGTAGCTGGGGCCCATGCGGGTGCCCATGGCTACTTTCCACATACCCTACGAAGAGGCAGGCGTAGCTGGAGAGAGAGAGTGAGTGAGTGAGTGAGAGATAGACAGACAGGTGCTGGTAGTGACTTAAAGCATTTTGAAAAACGAAAACAAGGTCCACAGATGGGTAAATATGTAGAAATCCTCACTGAGGGTCAACTTTATTATGACAAAGAATCGGTTAGTTAACATTGTATGCAAATTCACCCAGCAGTACAATTTTAATGCAATATAAATTAAAAAAAACATGCATATTCCAGTATTTTCCAGCAATTGTTCATATACACAACAATATAAAGATGGGGGCTTAACACTTTTTTATGGATAGCTTTGTAAACAATGTGTGCTTGAATGTATTTGGACCTGGTAGGTAAGACCTCAACCTTACTTACAAAGGGTAGGGCTCTCTATTTGTGGGGAGTTATGGTTAAATCTAAGAGACAGCAGGACAATCAGGCACAGACAGCTGGCCTGGGTATGGAAATCAGTTTGGTTAATTGGTATCCCAATGTTTTATGGGGAGGACACTCAAGAGTCTAGTACTGTCAAAATCTACTGATCAACTGGTGGAAATGTTCTGAAGGCAGTATTTGCTCTCCCTGCAGCATTTAAGAAACAGCAAAGGCTAAGTGCTCAGACCATTGGCCATGCTGTTTTGACAGTGCTGTAACCAAGGTGAACCTCCTTTACCAGTTCTGGCCCATTTAGATGCAGCACACTGTCAGCTAGGTGCTGTACAAAGGCACACTCTCTCTGAACAGCAGTAAAAGGTCTCTAACCTTCAACTCATACTGGCAGAATCAATGAAACTTTTCAATCTAAACATCCCTTGGACAAGACGGTGGGAACTTGAAGGAAAGCTAACACAGTGTAACAGACTAAATTAACCCTTTGAAGGTCAAGTAGAATGCCAGGCTTCTGTCTCCCTGAAAACAAGGTTTCTAAATTATTACTACAAAAGGTCTTCTGTCTTATTAATGAATAAAGTTCCTTCCTGCTGTCTGTGGCAAGAAAGAGAATAGGGAGAACTCTACTCTGATCACATTGTGTCAGAATCTCAAATATCACCAACAGAAAGCGGAGCTGCTTTTGTGCAAACCACTTCCCAACACTCTCCATTTCACACGTCACAGGGGACACACATGACAAGGTGTTTGTTTCAAACAGTAAGATGATTTGGTGGTCATACAAGAATACACTGCCACCTAGTCAAGGGCAATTATGGATTAGCAACACTGGCCTTGCCAGAACTGCTCACATCCCAATAAAACTTTTTAAAATCAACTTTGGATTTTGAATTAAAAATGGTTCACCCCAGCACAGCTTCTCTGCTGGTTAATAACTCATTTTGCAGCCTCACCACCAGATCTGAGCCTGATAGTGGAGATAAAACCCTCACTCATAAATGTAAAAAAGTAGATAACAGAGGAAAAAAATCAGTTAAGACACATTGCAATTAAGATTCAGTATACACAGTCCCGTATAGTACAACAAATTCTTATACATAAGGCAAAGACCCCTGTAAAGAAGGTGAGGGGTCAGAAATATTTACAACGACTCAACTCAATTTTGTTCTGATAATTCAGTGCTTCCACTGGGATTATAGCGAGAAATATAGGTTTTACATTTCTTGCAGGTAGCTCTAAATCTGTTGATCTAGAAAGGATCTTTTTGAGCCAGTTAACAGATGGGTAGAGAGATCACTTGCAGCTGGTCCACACTCGAGTAAAGGCAACAATCAAACCCCTGCTTCCCCTATATATCCGCTTCAGGAAAATGTCTGTACATTAAAATATTTTTTAAAAACTGTAACAGCTGAGTGTTGCTTTAAGTGTGATGGCTATAACCATTGGTGTCTGAGCTATGCTGCTACGACAAGTCTTGTAGGTCCAAGAATGGATTAACTTCAAAAAACAAGACTACAAGAAACCCCAAAAGGACAGTGAGTGACCGGGCTGGTTACTCCACGTTTGTCTGTTGCTCAACATGGCCTAGCCCCTGTACTTGATCTACAGTCAGGCAGGCATTTCCTGCACAACTACACCACATGGAGAGAATGCAAGAACTGGTCCCACTTCAACAGTGCTGGACAGAGGTGCAGTAATGGATAAAAGGTACCACTGGTCTTTGTGTGTTTATAAAAACAAAAAAGGTACTTCCAGATTACTCCCAGGACAAGTGGATTGATATACTGGTCAAGTTTCAGCAGAGTATCAGCCCAAATTAAACTCCAAAAAGAAACCAAAGAGGAATGGAAAAAAAATGCAGTAAAACTAGCCTCAGGAACAGAAGGAAACTGAGAGACTGGGTGTTACGAATGGGTAAATAGTCTGAAGAATTTTGTACTTCAGACTATTTACTTCCTACTCAGCTAAACAAGCCCTGCCCCTGCTTCAAATCAAATTCGGATTGAGAGACTTTTCTTACAATTGTTCTTTCACAAGGTTTAGACTGTGTATGTTATCAATGAGCATTTTCACCATCACCTGAACCCACCTGGCTTCTACCTAGCTTGACCACTGCACCAGAGGGAAGGGGTGGGAAGCTCTCGAGTTTATCAGTGCACAGTGCAGTAGGGTGTCCCTACAGGGAATTTCTCTTGGGTCACAGCATATCATACAAGTTCCAAAAATGACAAATCGAGGAATAATGGAAAAGCATTTACAATCCGTACAAAAGCCACAGGTCTCAGTGCCAGTGAAAGGCTAGTGGATTTCACAGCTGTTCAGTTCATCAGCTTTAAAAAGATTCAACAGATCCAGGAAATATCTCTGCCCTCTCCAATGTTTCTGCTCAAGTTCCATCTTGAAAAAAAGTGTTCACGAGCTGAGCATTTGCAGTGTCTGCTCTGCATTGACCCACATGGGGGAAATGTCCATAGTTCAAAGTTGAAACTCCTTCCTTCTTACTTTCACCACTGACATCAGAGGACAGGCGGAGTACTCAGAAAGGTCAACGTCACAATTTAGATGCAGCACATCAAATCCCAGAAATTACTCGTGTGGCCTCAGCTTATCTTTGTTAAGCCATTTGTATCCCATATCATCAAACCTCCCCCCACCCCCAACCCATGACTAACATCCCAACTGAGTGTTGCATCCCTCCTCTGTAACCACGACAAGTTTCAGAACTTGTCGGAGGTAGTGAAGGAGGGAAAGAAGTTTCCAAAGAATAGTCCAACCCACTTCACTCCCCATGTAGGGGGGGGCTGTATGTCATCCTGAAAGCGGCAGACTTGGCCGGCTGGGAATGGAAGGCCCGCAGGCTGCTAGAATGAGTCACTCCTCTATCATTTGGCTGATAATGTTGATGAGGTTGTCCATCCCCCACAAGTAGCCGTCCTCTCGATTGCCTTCCACCCAGGGCACCCTGTGGTTCAGTGTCCCATGGTCAGGTAACAGCACTGTCTTCCCAAAGTCAATCATCCAAACCTTCGCCAGCTCGGACTTGTCATGGACGAACAGGAGAGAACTTCCAACCACCTGGAAAGAACAAAACAAAAAGACATATTTCCCTGGTCAGGAGTCAGTCAGAAGAAATACAAGGAAGAGGCCATTCAGCCTGAAAAACATTGCTGTTGAATAAAATCATGGCTTATAGTTGATCTCAACCTGTTTTTCTCAGTCTTGCCCCATTTCCCTTCATTTCCATGGTGCCCAGAAGTCTTTTGATCTCAGTCTTGAACACACTCATTGACCGAGCATTCCACAACCCTCTGGGTTAGAACATTCCAAAGATATACAACCCCCTTAAGAAACTTCGTCTCTTCAGTCTAAAATGGCAGAAGATAATTTATAAATTTGCTTTTGGGCATTCTCAGCATATAGCTGTTAATTAGTCCAAATTTATTGCCATCTAGAATGGCTTGAGAAAGCAGTGAATGACATGTCATCTTGCACTGCTACAATCTAAACCACACTTTGATATTAGGGGATGAAAGGTGAGAGAGACAAAAGAAGCCATCAGCTCAAGTGAACCCCAGAGGAGGAAGCAAGGAGGTGACTCTGAAGCACTCCATGGTTAGCCAACCCAATGACTCAAATTATTTTAATCAGCCCAGGAACCTAATAAGTGCAGAAACCATGAATATATTGAACAGTCTCCAAATCAAACTGTTGAGAAATCAAGAGTGTGTGTAGAGACTGCGCAGTCTTGTCTTAAGCAATTGTTGGAGAGCCACTCACACCCCAGCTACCAAGAGATATGGGGCAATAATGATAAGAACATAGAATCCCTACAGTGAAGATAGAGGCCATTTGGCCCCCTAAGTCTGCACCATCCCTCTGAAGAGCATCCCAACCCATCCCATAACCCGCATTTAACACAGCCAATCCTCCTAACCTGCACG
The DNA here is from genome assembly GCF_004010195.1 of Chiloscyllium plagiosum. Lineage (NCBI taxonomy): Eukaryota > Metazoa > Chordata > Chondrichthyes > Orectolobiformes > Hemiscylliidae > Chiloscyllium > Chiloscyllium plagiosum. The sequence continues at coordinate 15,406,026 of NC_057750.1, forward strand.
TCTTTGGTTGTGGGAAGAAACTGGAGCACCTGGTAGGAACCACACAGATACAGGGAGAACATGCAAACACCACACAGCTAGTGTGGAATTGAACTTGGGTCCCTGGCACTGTGAGGCAGCATTGTTAACCACAGTGCCACCCAAATAACCTTCAAACAACAATACTTGCCAAGTCTCAAACATGGCATAAGTAAATGGGCAGAGTAACAACAGGAAACAGAAATACAAGCAGCAACTTAATCCTAACCCCAACTCAAAGATTAGGAATGACATTGATACAAACAGATCAAATCAGGAACATTAAGTAGACAATTAAGAGGCTCCTGGACAGCCTAATTATATAAAAAGGTACAAAATCATGGGTGACACGGTGGCTGGGTGATGAACAATGTTGCCTCACAGCACCAGGGACCTGGGTTTGATTCGGGTAACTTCTGTGTGGAGTTTGCACATCCTGCCCGTGTCTACATGGGGTTCTTCCAGGTGCTCAGTTTCCTCCCACAGTCCAAAGATGTGCAGGTTCAGTCAACTCGCCATGCTAAATTGCCCATAGTGTTCGAGGAATGTGTTAGTTAGTGGTAAATGTAGAGTAACAGGGTAGGGGAATGGGTTTGAGTGGGATACTCTTCAGAGGGTCAGTGTGGCCTTGTTGGGCCGAAGGGCCTGTTTTCATACTGTAGGGATTCTAAGATTCTCATTCTAAGAAATCAATGGCAACAGCTCCATCAACACAGAACTTTGATTCTGAAAGTATCACAAACATTTAATTTTTGTTTCCTTGCCAGCTGCATCTGGGATTGCTGTACATTTTCAGCTGCAAATGTTTTTTAATGCATATATGGTTAATGTAGCAAACAGGGATGTTAGTTCACAGTGGTCTGTACGCTGAGTGGGTAGACAGGCAACATGCATTACCTCATGTGTGTTGAAGAACTCAGAGCCCTCCAGAGCTGCCCTCAATTCCTTCAACCGCGTCAAATAGTTTCTCTGCAACAGGACAATACAGGAATATTAGTATCATTTACATGAACAAAGGCAGGTGAGGAATGTGGAAGGGCAATTTGGGAGTCTCTGTGTATTGGTGGTGAATGTGCGTGAAATAGAGGAGGAACTGTCCAATCTCAGGCAGAGAAATGAGGGAGAAATCTGTGAACTCTGACATGAAGAAAGCAGAGACCACTTGGCTCCTTTAGTTTACTCTGACATTCATGGCTGATCTGGTGTGGCCTCCACTCCTCATTCCTGGTGTCCCCATAAGCTCGGCTCATCAATCCATCAAAATAAAACTCCACCTTGAATATATTCAGGATCCCAGCCTCCACTGGAGAAAAGAATTCCAAAGACTGACAACACAGAGAAAAACAAATTTCTCCATCATAAATGGGAGACTCCTTATTTTGAATTCAAGCTCCCTAGTGGAGGTCTGATAATGCAGAGCCCTAAGCTAATGTTCTGGGGAAACGAGTTTTGAATTCCACCATGGGAGATGATGCAATCTGAATTCAAAAGAATAAATCTGGAATTAAATGCTAGTCTAATTGTTGTTAACTTTGTCAGTTGTTGTAAAATCCTATTAGGTTAATTTGTGTCCATTAGGGAGGGAAATCTGACATTTTTAACCAGTTGTGTGACTTTTGGCCCACAGTAACGTGATTGACTTTTATCTGCCCGCTGAAATGGTTGAATTCACCACTCCGTTCAAAGGCAACTGGGAATGGGCAACATGGGGCGGCATGGTGGCGCAGTAGTTAGCACTGCTGCCTCACAGTGCCAGAGACCTGGGTTCAATTCCTGCCTCAGGCAACTCTGTGCGGAGTTTGCACATTCTCTCCATGTCTGTGTGGGTTTCCTCCGGGTGCTCCGGTTTCCTCCCACAATCCAAAAATGTGCAGGTTAGGTGAATTGGCCATGCTAAATTGCCCGTAGTGTTAGGTGAAGGGGTAAATGTAGGGGAATGGATTACGCTTCGGCGGGTTGGTGTGGACTTGTTGGGCCGAAGGGCCTGTTTCCACACTGTAAGTAATCTAATCTAATGTCAGCAATGCCAACGTCCCAGAGGGTAAAGAAAACAAAAGACACCTTTTACTTTTCTAAGTGCCATTAAGTATAGGCTCAACCTGCACAGCCCTTCCTGTAAGGCAACCCCTTCATTCCAGGAATCAGCTGAGTGAATCTTCTCTGAACTGCTTCCATTGCAAGTATACCTCTCCTCAAGGATGCCACAGCTGGATGCAGTATTATAGCCTCACTGGTACAAGCTACACTTGTAGCAAGATCTACCCTTCCTTTACGCAACATCCCTTGCAATAAAGATAAACATTCTATTTGCCTTCGAAAATGTTTGTTGCATCTGCATGCCACCCTGGTAATGGAGGATAGATAGTTACCAAGATGTTTCGATTGCTGTCCACAAAATCTTTCAGTGCTTCCATGACCTCCTCTTTGAGTCTGGTTTTCTTGAAGCTTGTGCTGCAGGAGCCATCAGCCTTCTACGCATATGAAAGAGAAACAAAAAGCCTTTAACATGAGTGAAGGCAGATGTACAGGTTCAAGTGAAATGAATGCCAGAGTCACCATTTCTATGGAGCACGATTCCCCAAACCCTGCTGTCTCCTCTTGCCCAACTGACTTCCCCAAAAACATCTGGCTGGTTTGGGACTCTTTTACACTGAGTTCTGACTGCCACACCTTAGGAAGGGTGTATAGGCCTCAGAGAAAGTGCTGTATAGCCTCTCCACATCTATGCTTGATTGACCAGGGTTAAGTAACAAGGAGGCAAAAGTGAGGACTGCAGATGCTGGAGATCAGAGTCAAGATTAGAGTGGTGCTGGAAAAGCACAGCAGGTCAGGCAGCATCCGAGGAGTATGAAAATTGATTTTCCTGCTCCTCAGATGCTGCCTGACCTGCTGTGCTTTTCCAGCACCACTCTAATCTTAAGTAACAAGGAGTCATCACATCCATAGACACACATACACATGGGTGTAATTACCCAAATGATTAAAGTGATAGGAGGAAAAACTTTTACAGATAGCTCTTCTATAATACAATGGTTGCTTTAGAAACAGCGCTTAAAATGTTGGCAATATAATCGCATTACAGCCAACACACATTTTAGAAGTTGGTACTTTAGAAAGAATGTCCCCAATTCACCAATCACATTATAACGAATTTGCCTTAACAAAATGCATGTTAAAGCGAAACGACCTGTACATGTACTGAGTTTTTAATATCAGGAGTGGACTGCAAGACTATGGAGCCATATTAAACGGAGGCATTCAAAAATGGACTAAATAGTTATTCACAGGGTCATAAGGAGGAACAGCACAATGGCATCAAGTGCATTGCTCCTTCTGAGAGCCAGTTCAAACAAAATGGACTGAGATTCCAGGTTTAAGCCTTGAAATTAAAACAGGTTAAGCAGTGAGTAGATCTAAATGTTTAAGATAATAAAGGAAATAGTATAGAGCCAGAAACTTAACTACGGTGATTAGGGAATCTTACACCATGGGATATTGTCAAAAGATTAGAGACAGACATGTCTGGAGTGAAATTAAGGATTAATTCCATAGATAAAAGAGAGAGAGCCATCTTCTGCAATTTTACAATTCTAAGTCAATTATTAACTTTAAAATGGAGATGGATGGGGTTTTGGGACCGAAGGCATAGGCAGCTAGAGTCATGGATCAGCCATGGCAGATCTAGTTCCAGAAGGTGAGTGGTTTACTCCTTTTTCTAGCTTTCTCTGACAATGTTGATTCTTGACTGGCCCAGGCAGCCCCCCCACTCCACCTACCCTGATGCCTTCTATCCTGAATCCAAGTGTTGCAGTTGAACTGAGTGTCTCCCGCCACTGCATGTAACGTGGCTTCAGGACAGCTTTCTGCTCATGCTCCTCCTGCGTGGGGGCATTTGGATCCACTGCGATCATCTTCTCATACATGTCTTTCCGCAGTTTGGGCTTCTCACGAGCTTTGGTTAACTCTTCCTCAAGGTATGTCCTTAAAAAGAAAAGTTGAGTTCCAGTTAGAAAAACGTGAGGGCTAAACCAAAAAACATCACTATTTGTAAATATGGTTACTGTACACACTGTCCAGTTCAGCTCTCTCCTTCACCTCTTAATCCACATCCTCCAGCAACACAGTCTGCCTGAGAGAGTGCGCGCGCGCGAGTGCATGTCTGCCTGCCTGAGAGTGTGTGCACGCGTGGGTGCATGTCTCCCTGCCTGAGAGAGTGTGCACGCGCGGGTGCATGACTCCCTGCCTGAGAGAGTGTGCACACGCGGGTGCATGTCTCCCTGCCTGAGGGTGTGCGCGCGCGCGCGCGTGCATGTCTCCCTGCCTGAGAGTGTGCGCGCGCGCGTGCATGTCTCCCTGCCCGAGAGTGTGCATGCGCGTGTGCATGTCTCCCTGCCAGAGAGTGTGCGCGCGCGCGTGCATGTCGCCCTGCCTGAGAGTGTGCGCGCGCGCGTGCATGTCGCCCTGCCTGAGAGTGTGCGCGCGCGCGTGATTGTCTGCTTGCCTGAGAGTGTGTGCGCGCGCGCGTGCATGTCTCCCAGCCTGAGAGTGTACGCGCACATGCATGTCTGTCTGTCTGTCTGCGAGAGTGTGTGCGCGCGTGTGCATGTCTGCCTGCCTGAGAGTGTGCGCGCGCATGTCTCCCTGACTGAGAGTGTGCACGCGCATGCATGTCTGTCTGCCTGAGAGAGAGTGTGCGCGCGCGCATGCATGTCTCCCTGCCTGAGTGTGTGCGCGTGAGCATGCATGTCTGTCTGCCTGAGAGAGAGTGTGCGCGCGCGCGCATGCATGTCTCCCTGCCCGAGTGTGTGCGCGTGAGCATGCATGTCTGCCTGCCTGAGTGTGCGCGCGCGCGCGGGTGCATGTCTGCCTGCCAGAGAGTGTGCGCGCGCGCGTGCATGTCACCCTGCCTGAGAGTGTGCGTGTGAGCGTGCATGTCTGCCTGCCTGAGAGTGTGTGC
>NC_057750.1:15411500-15441500 GCF_004010195.1 Chiloscyllium plagiosum
CACTCTATAATTTCCAAAATACATCACCTCACATTGTCTGAATTTTACTCCATTTGCCATTTTTCTGCCCATGTCTCCAACTGATCTATATCCTGTTGTATCCTCTGACAATCCTCCTCCCTATCTACAACACCACCAATCTTCGTATTGTCCACAACCTTACTAATTAGACCAGCTACATTTTCCTCCAAATCATTTATGTAGACCACGAATAGCGAGGTTCTAGCACTGATCTCTTTGGAACGCCACAAGATACAACTCCCCATTCCAAAAACCATCATTCCACCGCAACTCTCTGTCTCCTATGACTCAGCCAGTTCTGTATCCATCTTGTCAGCTCATGCCAATACCATGTGACTTCACCATCTGTACCAGTCTACCAGTTGGAACTTGTCAAAATCCAGTGGACAAGATCAACTGCTTTTGCCTCATCAATCATCTTTGTCACCTCCTCAAAAACACTCGATCAAATTAGTGAGGCACGACCTCCCCCACACAAAACCATGCTGTCTATCACTAATCAATCCATTTGCTTCTAAATGCACATAGATCTTGTCCCTAAGAATCTTTCCCAATAACTTCCCTACCACTGACATGAGACTGACAGACCAATTATTTCCAAGATTATTCCTGTTGCCCTTCTTAAACAATGGGACAACATTGACTATTCTCCAGCCCTCTGGGAGATCACCTGAGGCCAAAGGGGATGCAAAGATGTCTGTTAATGCTCCAGCAATTTGTTCTCTTGCCTCCCTCAATATTCTGAGATAGATCCCATCAGGACCCAGGGACTTAACTACCTTAACACCTCTTCCTTTTTAATAACAACTTGGCTTAGAGATTCGACACTTCCTTCCCTGAGATTATCCTCCTCCAATGCCTTCTCTTCATTCAGGACATCACCTACCTCTTGAGGCTCCACACTCAGATTCCCTTCTTTGTCCTCAAGTGGGCCAACCCTTTCCCTGGCTACCCCCCTTGCTTTTTATATATGTACAACAAGCCCTGGGGTTCTCCTTCATCCTGTCTACTAAAGACTTTTCATGACCCCTTTTAGCCCTTCTAATTCCTTGTTTAAGTTCTTTCTCACTTTCCTGATATACTACAAGGGCTTCGTCAATTCTCATCTACCTCGGCCTTACGTATGCTTCCCTTTTCTTCTTGTCCAATGTCATAACTTCGCTGGTCATCCAAAGTTCATGTAGTTGTAGTTCTGTTCACCGAGCTGGGAATTTGTGTTGCAGACGTTTCGTCCCCTGTCTAGGTGACATCCTCAGTGCTTGGTAGCCTCCTGTGAAGCGCTTCTGTGATCTTTCCTCCGGCATTTGTAGTGGTTTGAATCTGCCGCTTCCGGTGTCAGTTCCAGCTGTCCGTTGCAGTGGCCGGTATATTGGGTCCAGGTCGATGTGCTTATTGATTGAATCTGTGGATGAGTGCCATGCCTCTAGGAATTCCCTGGCTGTTCTCTGGCACTCATCCACTGATTCAATCAATAAACACATTGACCTGGACCCAATATAACGGCCACTGTAACGGACAGCTGGAACTGACAACCGGAAGCGGCAGGTACAAATCACTATAAATGGCGGAGGAAAGATCACAGAAGCACTTCACAGGAGGCTCCCAAGCACCAAGGATGTCACCTAGACAGGGGACGAAACATCTGCAACACAAATTTCCAGCTCGGCGAACAGAACCACAACAACAAGCACCCAAGCTACAAATCTTTTCACAAACTTTAAAGTTCATGTAACTTGCCAGTAATGCAATTCCCCCACCCCTTTTATATTCCTTTTTATTACACCTGAAACATCTAAATCGTGGGACAATCAACTGCTCGTCCTGTCCCTCTTTTGGCCAAGTCTCCATATTCGCAATAATGTCATAGTTCAAAGTACTAACTAAAGCTCTGAGTTCATCTGCCTTGCCTATTATACTTCTCGCATTGAAACACATGCATTTCAGAGACCACCTCCCCTGCTTTTTCCAGCAGCGTTTCCCTGCCTGTTCATGTTCTTGGTCGTGTTTGCCTTGTTTTCTACCTTGTCCTCAATTTCTGCATCTACTGCCCTACTCCTCTGGTTCCCACCAAACTAGTTTAAACCCTCCCAACTACTTGGCCAAGTAGCCCCAACTCAAAGGACATCAGATGTAACCTGCCCACTTTGTACAGGTCCCAGTTTTTAGTTCAAGACTCAGAGCATGAACACCCAGAGTGATAACAGGGTAACTTACCGCACACCCATCTTACAATCCATGATTGAGGGTGAGTCAAACTCTGATAACAGGTCGTCCATCTGGTTATAGCTGTCTCCATCTTTGTCCACCACTCCATAATATCCTGGCACATAGGGGCGCAGTAAAGAATCCTTCATCAAGGATTCCAAACACTGATGCTCGCATTCACAGTACTTCTTCAGGATCTTACCATAATCTCCAGCTTTAAAATTACCTGAAATAAAAACAGCAGCTTTGTGAAACACCATTATTCATCCTTCAACTGTTCACATTTCTGCTGCCGTCTAACTCACTCCAATATCCTAACCTCAACCAGCCCCCAGATTATTCTCACAGACAGGGCTTGACCTGTGAGGGACAGCTCTTGAAAGTGGAAAAGGGGTCTGCTATTGATCTTCTCCCACTGCAAAGGGACTGTAAATTCCTGTCAAATACAACTAGACTAATTACATTTGAGGCTCAAGTGTGTGGCAGTCCCAATCCTGAAACAGAAGTTGGTGACTTCAAATACTATTCCAGAGAGACACAAAATCTAGGCTGATGCTCTCGTGCAGCACTGAGAAAGTGCTATCTGGTCAACGTTCCTTCCTCTGAACAAGACATTAAACCAGGGTCGCAGCTGCCTTCTGTTGCAAACGCGTCACATCTCATTCCTCATTCCAAATACAAGCAAGGAGTTCTTCCCAGTCAATATTTATGCCTCAACCAATAGTTTATCTGATCCCCATCATATTGCTGTTCGGAGGATTGCACTGTGCAGAAAGTGGCTAACTCATTTCTTGTCTATCACAATTGGTGTATTCATTGGGTGTAAAGTACTTTGGGGTATGCTGAGAGCATGAAAGGTATCACCTTATTGTTAGCTTTCCCTCTGATGACAACCAAAGGAGTAAAAGCCCTTCAGCAATGTGAAATTCCACCTTTACAGCATATCTTCACAGGGAGATTACACAAGGATAAAAGCTTCACTGTTCTGGAGCTAGCTTAATCATTGGTGCTAGCTTAATCATTGATGCTTACAATGGGCAGCCTACTCTTATAGAACCCTGGTTACTCTCCTGACAGAAGTTTACAAGGTCATAGGACGTAATCAATCGAATCCCGGTGTGGTCAATCTCATCCATCAATTTCTACTTTCGATTTGCATCTAACTCTGCCTCTTATTGGTACAACTCTACAGTGCCTAATGAGATATCACATGCTTTAACCAACAGCTGAAGAATATTGCCAACCTGTTTGATCACAAGGAACGTCAATAGGTCTAAGTCTAACCTGACACAAGCCGAGTCTCCATTTCGAGCTAATGAACACTGATCAGGAGTGGAAATCAGAGACAGTGCATTGATTCCTCTCTCCTCAATCTACTCCAATTAATCCAACAATGCATCTCTCCCAATGGTACCCAAGTTGCAGTCAAACAAACTGGATATGGAGAGTCATCACTGTTTGCACCGCCCCAAGGGGAACTGGCCAATGAGCTATTAGGAGAGCTAAAGCTACTTTCTAGTGCCAGCCATTCTCCTAATTAACGGAGCTACCCACTGACAGAGAATGTTCAGGGTGAGGTTACCTGCATGTCCTGCTAATTGTACCCACGGATAGCGCTTCTTGAAGGAGACAACAAATGGGGACCAGTGCACCATAGTCTTCAGCTTTTTCCACGACTTATTCTGCAAAGGAAAACACCAATTAAACAAAAATAGAATTACAAGATCTGGAGTGACCCTCTACCACACTACCTCATCCCAAGGTCACTAAGACCCACCCACTTCCCGGTTCCCCCACCACCCGAAAACCTTGTACACCTGAACCGCCTCACAAATCACTAACAATACCTCCCCCTGCAAAAACTGTTGATGTACCTGTCCCACCCTGAAAGCCATCAGCATCCCTAGCATACTCAGAAACACTTCCCCCACCCAACTCCTCTTTATTTTTTAATTCATTCATGGGATGTGGGGATCGCTGGCTATGCCAAAATTTATTGCCCACCCCTAGTTTCCTTTGAAGTGGTGATGAGCTGCCTTCTTGAACCACTGCAGTCCATTTGGTGTAGGTACCCCTCTGTTCGAGATAGGGTTCCAATGGGTGAACTCAGATGATAACGATAACAACTTGATCTTATTCAATGGTACCCGAGTGTTTATGACAAGAGTGAAACAGAATTTAACACAGGGCTAGAGAGACAGAGATAAGGACAAATGGCCATTGCTTGCCTAAATAAGTTGGATTGAAAGAACACTTTAATGGAAGACAGAGCTGGGGAGATTTAGCAATAGATAGATCGAGCGTTGGTTGAGGCATCTGAAAGTTATTCCACCAGTTCTACTTATCACTTCAGCCCTGAGTAATTAGTTTACTCTGCATCAAGTGAGTGACCTCAACGCTGGAGCAAAGAAAATCTGGGTACGCAAAAGGTCAGAATTGGAGGAGCACTTTGATCTTAGAGGGTTACATGGGGTTGCAGGAGGTTTATTTATGTATAGGAGCAAGTGAGGAATGCCGATGTTGGAGATCAAAGTCGAGAGTGTGGTGCTGGAAAAGCACAGCAGGTCAGGCAGCTTCCAAGGAGCAGGAGAATCAACATTTCGGGCATAAGCCATACATAAAGATTTACTGATGTATGTGTATTGGGGGGAAAAAAGTGTATATCTGGCATCGAATCATATAAAAACAAGATGAGACTTAAAGCTTTTGTAAGAAACCTTTACTATTAACAAATCAATCTGACATAATTGTCAGTGACAAGCAGTCCTATATGCATTTATGGACACTGCTGAAGTTAATGCTCCTCAATCTTCCGCAAACTTCAACACTCTCTTGGAACATTCCCCTACCTTATAAACAAGGGCTACACAAATAGCAGGGAAGCCATGAGTGTTTATAATGAATGCTTATAGCCTGTGAACATTTGTTTTGAAGACATCTGCAATCAATGTCACAGCTAAAAATTGTGCATTCCCTTGTGGTCTGAACTCATTTAAACCTTTCCAGCATTGTCTAAGCTCAAAGGTAAACACAGCTTCTTACTCAAGCTGCAGCTTCACTATTGGAAAGCCAAACACATGCAGCAATTCTCAAGAGGGTCCCCCTTGTCCTCACTTTCCACCCCACTAGTCTACGCATCCAATATATCACACTTAAACACTTCCGCCAATTCCAACTAGACCCCACCACCAAGAACATTTCCCCTCCCCACGCGTCTTTGCCTTCTGCAAGGACCGTTCCATTCGCCATTCCTTTGTTCGCACGACTCTCCCCACTGGTACCTTCCCCTACAACTGTAAGAGATGTAAAACCTGCTGGCACACCAAGCCCTCCCCGCTCCCCCATTTCCACCCAGGACCCCAACCAGACCTTCCAGGTGAGACAGAAGTTCACCTGCGTCTCCTCCAACCTAGTTTAGTGTATCCCATGCTGCTGATTTGGTCTTCTCTACATAGGGGAGACCGAACGTTAACTAAGGGCACGTTTCCCCAGCAGCTCAGCTGGGCCCATAAGGGCCAGCCTGACCTCCTGGTCGCTGCCCATTCCCCTTCCCACACCTCTCTTCAACATGTCCATCCTTGGTCTCCTCCATTGCCACAATGAATCAGACAGCAAATTTGAAGAACACCACCCCATCTTCCGCCTGGACAGCCTACAGCCCAGGACTCAACATAAAGTTCTCCAATTTCAAATAACCTTCCCACCCATCCCCCGACTCCCTTTCCAATCCTGTCTCCTCCCTTCCATCCCAATAACTAACCGGATTCATTCTTCCTTGCGACCAACCAGGTCATACCCACCAACTGTATTGACCTATCACTACCTCACCATTCTGTCCCTCTCCCCACCATAACCCTTTCCCCTCCACCTCCCCCCCCCCAACCCCAAGCTCCATTCCTGAAGATGATTCATAGCCAAAACGTCGACTTCTCCCAACTCCTGATGCTGCCTGCTTGTCTACTTTGGATTCCAGCATCTGCAGTTTTTTTTGTCACTAATGCATCTCATCCCAGCACGACCTCACACAGAGGTCTGGATATGATGCTGTGCATTCCCATGAATCTGACTTCAGCCAACTCATTCCCCTTTGTGCGAGTGTCCAAAACAATACACACACAACTTCCCATATCCAATGTGGGCAGCCCTCAACATATACATGCTCTCACAGCCTCACAGGGAGGCTACCACATAGTGCAGGATGAGGGAGTTACTGTTGTGGTGCGATCTTACTTAGAAATGTGCATTTATTCTGCACTAAATTACATTGAACTGTGCAATCGACAAATATTTGTGTTCCATCATTTAGTTCCTCCAATATTAGTTAACCATAATTTTGTACCAACTGCAAATATTGATAATCTCTTCACACTGGAGTCCAGATTATTTAAATAAAGTCGAAAGAGTTCAATATTAATCCATGTCAGAATACTGACCAGGAAATTTCAACCTTTCAGTCACCACAAATGAATGTCCTTTAAGCAGTTCCTATTCCTGCTACTTGGTGCCTTAACCTCCATCCATGAACACTCTACTCCTCTCCCCACTGTCTACCCGGGACTGCTGTGCTGCATTCTACCCAGTAACTGACAAGTCCAGAATCCACTAAGTCATTCCCTCAAAGCTGCTTTGTTAAAATGTTTTGTTGAACGTGTGACCCCAGTTTGGAGTCTCACCCCTTTTGATTGTGCAGTGATCCTGGAGGCACATGTGTGGGCATTGGAGTTCAGAGTCAGCTCAGCTGGAACATCAAGTGAACAAACTATCTTTTGACATGGAATGATCAGAGGTTGTCTTTTCAGCTGCCTGGGCCCCAAACACTGGAATTCCCTTCTTAAACAGCCACCTCTCCACCTTTCAGACACTCAAACCTCTTTCATCAACCAAAACCTTGGGTTGCCTCTCCTAATACTTGACATACCTTGGTGTCAAATCTTCTTTGTTAACACCCTTGTGAACTGTTGCTGGGATGTGTTTGGGTATAATGAAGTTGTTGTGTACTTTTAAGTTGGATGAGATACTGAGGATCTCTGATAGCTGAATCCGATGGTTTACTCAGTTCAATTAACAACCCACTCTATAACTCCACAGGTTCCGTGACCAACCAGTTCTCCACAAAGGGCAGCCCTGTTAGTTCGTCCACAGGAGTTTGCCTGAATAGGTCAGCCTGTTTCACAAACAACTGAGACATGCAGTACTTGCACATATCGGGGTTCCCCGACATTCGAACACTTATGAATGTGATCTTGTGAACTGCTCTGTATTTTAACAAAGTCAGGTCTACAGGATCTGGCTGGGTGCCAACTGTCATGACGTCCTTAGCTGCTAGCGCTCAGAACATTGCTTATTTCATTGTGTGAACAGCCCTCAGATTGCAGATCTACTGCTGATATTGTGCAGTAGAGAAGGAATGTTTCATCCACGTGAGCTCAGGCCTTTAGGAGCCACAACTATTCCTTTGTTGAGAAGACAAGCAATGAACTGGAACATGTTGACAACATAGCATTCCTTTGTTGGGTGGTATGGTGCTTTGCTTGCACCTCAGGCAGCAGTCTTCTTCCTGCGACACTGTACAAAAAGTGAGACTGAGGAAGGTTTTGCTCCCTTGGTACCCCAAAAAAGGGTATGTTAGTAACTGTGCTACACAAACAAGACCATCTCAACAAAACTGCATTTAAATAACACCTTTAACATACCAAAATGTTCACACACAAGCATCATCAATATTCAAACTCACAAGGCCTCTTAGGGCAGAAGATGTAAAGTCCATCTAAAAGACAAGTTTTAATGACTATCTTAAAAAAGGAAAGAGTGGCAAGATAAATTAGGGAGGAGACTTTCAGACCTTAAAGCCTTGGCAGGCAGAGGCACACTCACTGCAGTGGAGTTACAATTGGGAATGTTCAAGACCACAATCTAGGAGCGCAAATGTCACAACGTTTCAGGGTTAGAGGAGATTAGTGAAAAAGAGGTGAGGCTAGTGATTCCTCTTATCTTTCTGGTAGCATGGGCCTCCAAGATCTGTGCATGGTAGCGACTTCTGGTGTCAAAATTGGCATACCAATCATCACACGTAGAACCTTGGAGTGGTTGCACATGTATGCAACTTCGAGGGAAGGTTGGGTGAGACCAGGATGTGAATTGTAAAAGAGACATCAATTGATCACCGAGGAACCACCATAGGTCAACGAAGGCAAGTGTGAAAGAGCCAGTGAAAGCAGATGGAGAGCAAAGGACACCGACGAAAAGAGGGAACAAGGTATGCAGGTGGAAAACAAAATAAAAGAAGGAAGCAAGAGAAGCGACAGCAGGTAAGGAGGATCATCTAGAATTGCTAGTCGTCATCACTATCCCGTTCCCTGTGCTGACTAAGTGAACCTCACTGCTGCCTGAATTGCTGTGTTCTTCCAGCACCACTAATCCAGAATCTGGTTTCCAGCATCTGCAGTTATTGTTTTTACCTAAGTGAACCTCATGCTGAGCAGCAGAAAACAAACCTGAAAACATAGGAATGCTGACAAAATCAGGTGGAAATGGTGTGATAGGTGGTTTGGGTTAGACACACACAGGAGTTTACTGGAAGGTAGGGAGGGGTGTGTGTGTGTGTTTGTTTTGGATGGCACAGGATTTGGATTGGATGTATTTGCATGACAATAGCCATAATCCACAAATACAGATTAGCCAGTGGAACTAAATTTCATATTTAATCAATAGGGGTTTTGCTTGCAGAATGTGATGCAAGAAATGCAAAGTCAGAAAAAACACCCACAGCCTACTCTCAAACCAACAAATTTATACAGTTCAGCCAGCCAGGATAAGGGGCAATACAGGATATGTGGGACAGGGATGGGGGGAGCAAGGCACTTTATGCCCCATCTGACAGATCCGGACTGTCTCACTGCATTATCATGCTGCCCTGCCCAAGCCGAGTGCTGTCTGCTCTCTGCAACTTGCCTGCAACCTAAGTGATGACACATCTTTTCCATTACAGCCTATTTGTGGTTTCTGCGGATCTCTCAAGTCTTTTTTTTTGTGTAACACAATAACATAAGCACAAGTTGCAACAAATCTGGCAGAAACCACATCCACATGGATGCTTTTATTTTCAATCTACACAGCTGTGAACTGACATATGGATTTAACAAGACCTTCAGGGTCTGCTGGATTGATAAAATTCCATTTGCAGCCAGGTCAATGAGTTCACATATCAACACTAAGACGTGTTGGTCAAGCTACTTTCTGACAATTTTAAACCAGGAATTTTCAAAGAAACAGGAAAATCTTCTTGAAACAAGGTGGCGTTTGTATAAACAAAATGTATTTATACAGTATCTTTAAGATCATAAAACATCCTAGGGCTTATGGAGGAGGAGGATGACAGAGGCAGTATCTAAAGGCAAGGACACATTCAATGCTGCACGATAAACAGGCTGAATAAAAAAGCATAGCTTTCAAGACACTGAGCAGATCTTAGGTTGGTCTTTTGCCTTTCCCTAACCAGTTCTGCAACATGTGTCAACTGATACCCCACATAAAAATGGCTAAAACAAACACATTCGGTGCAAAGTATTCTTATAAACCCGGTCCCCAGCATCCAACAAATTAGTAGAGCAGGCAGATCCCTTGCCCTTACATTCATCAACCAAATCTCGCAACTACTACACCAATCTGATGCAAGTAAGAGATCAGAATTCAATAGAATGACCACTTGAGAAAACTTTTGAGACCCCCTGCACTCATCACACAACTCCTCAAGGAGGCCATACGATTCCTTTTTGTCTTGAAGCTCCAGCACAAGCTGTGATCTAATTAATCTCCCACCTTCACTCATTCCCATTCTTATTCCAATCAGGCATATCATTCCAGATCATCATAACCTCATCATGTAAAACCCTCTGGCTCTTTTGTGAACACATTAAATGTGTCTTTCTGGTTAACGACTGTTTCCAGTGGAAGCAGTTTCCTCTTAATTACATTATCAAAACTAAGCAACATGGATTGCAATCAGGAACTGGTCATTAGCAGGCTGGACCCAGAGGTGAACGACAACAAAAACATGAAAATAAAATTCAAGCTGTTATTCAAGAATGGAATTCCGTTCTCCTTACCATTGACTCGGTTTCCACAGAGTTATATTCTCAATGTCCATTAACACAGCATGCTTCTTTAGTATCAAAAACACTGCTTAGGCAGGTCTCCTAAGTGCCACGAGCATTAAACAGAGCCTCAGCAGCACCAGACATGCTCCAGGAATAAATACTTCAACATTCCCCTTCGGCCAATTCAACCTAATAGATGCTCTCAGTCATAACACAAAATGGACAGGATGAAACATTTACCAGTTTCACTAGCCACAATGCAAGGCTCTCTCAGCTGCCCAAGAGAACACTTCGTATCCCTCCTCTAGACGACAGTCTAATTAAAAACCATTTCATCAGTGAAGCCCCACTACTTACCGCGACTTGACAAGATTTCAGAAAAAAGTGATTTCAACAATTTTTTAAGCGATCACAAATCCTTGAAGATTTTTCCGCAGTAGCCAAGGGTTTCAATAGATACTGTACAGAGAAGGCAAGCCCAACGAGAAATAGAGAGGGAGTTAAAAAGTCATCAACCCAGATCAAAATCACCAAGGGCCAAAATCAAAGAATGCGCCGAGACAGCTACTGCACAAGGTATGTCGCCACAGTTAATGCTGCAGCTTCCTGGTTTTATCCCATGTCTCAGGGAACGTCAATGAGACACTCCCCCTCAGTCCATGAGGGAAAGCAGACTGACGGTTGCAGCGACTCATGACTGGGAAATGATGTCAGAAAGCGACCTTGGCTCAGCATGTTTGTTTTCACTCACATTTCACACTTGGACAGGATTAGGCCACAAGAGTTTCAGTCGATCCAGTCAGAGTTTCTGCTGTACTATCAGCCTGAACTGCCCCTGCCACTCAAATGAGAGAGCGAGAAAGATTTTTTTTCTCCTCTGCAAAGAGAACTACACACTTCCAGTTTCTGTGGAATGACAATGACTTGGCAGCTTTGAGATGATTACTCAAAAAAAAATTATGACAGAATAAGATTTGATCATTCTGCCCCTCTAAATGAACAGTCAACTTCCTTACACAGAGGATTTGCACTATGTTACTGGACCATTGCCTAAGATGATATATGTCAGTCACTGCATTACAGGGAGATTGGTACTGTGCAGAATAATAAAATTATATCTAAAGCTTCTCTTCGTTCAGAACTTGTACAATCACTTTTTTTGTAATGTGCTCAATTCAAATCACAGGGCTGATAACTGCTTAATGCCTAGGCAAGTTGCTAATCCAGATCCTAATTAATCAGCTCAGAAAATTTTTTATGTTACTACAATGAGTTCATCGATTCCCAGAAACAATTTTCTCAGCACTGCCGCAAAGACATTGGGCAGACAAGTATTGATATGGAGCCTTTCACAATGTTAGGCAGCCCACAGCTCTTTCCAACCAATTAAGCACTTCTTGAATGGCAATGTCTGTTGTAATCTTAGAAATATGGCAACCATTCTGCACATAGCAAGATCCTACAAACAGAATGTGGAAAAGATCAAACCAACCATTTTAGTGACAGTGGCCAAGAGCCAAACAACCAGGAGACATTGTCCACTAAAAACTTCCACTAAAATTAGTTGAGAACATTGACCAAAGTTGTCAACGTGATGTATTCCACCTCTAGGCCCCATAATGACTACAGTTATGGTACAGAGACCAGCATTCAGAGAAATGAAAAACCAAGTATAACATGATACACGAATGACTACCTACTCTAGCTGTGTGCATACAACACCAAAACTGCAGTCACATGGAGTCTGGGGGACAAATGATACATGAGCTTTCACGAATTGTTAAGGTGACACTGGGTAAGCAGCTTCATATCCTAACTAAAAAGGCAAGATCAGAAGCTGCTATGTGGATAAAGAAAGTGTTCATTTGAAGGCTGCCTTAATTGATGAGCACAGCATTGCTGAATGGCCTGGCAGCTGCCCAAGAACATACAGGCACAGTCCCAAAGATAGATAAACTCAATTGAAAAGGTTCAACTGAAGAGTGTTTGGGGCAGTATGCAGCATAGATTGAGACAAAAAGCAAGGTTAATCTTCGCACTGACTAAAACCAGAAGAGCTGAACCCAGGAACTCTAGGTCGGGGATCTCAGGGATCGAGTCAGTGCTTGCAATACCAAGTCATGGGGAAAACCTTAAGACTAGCTTATTTGTGTGATCTTTAAACTAGACACTCTGGGGAAGGTTGCTCTAGATCTGAAAATAACTGTTATAACTCCTTTATTCAAAGGGGTAAGAAGGCAGAAAGCAGGAAACTGCAGGCCAGTTAGCTCATATGGAAAATGTTAGAAGTTATTTTAAAGATGTTTTAACAGGGTATTTGAATTAGTTCAAGGTAATCAGGCATAGTCACAATGGTTTTGTTAAAGGGAAATCATGGTTTTGCTAAAGGGAACTCTTGTTTTGCTAATTTATTGGAGTTATTTGAACTAACTTGTGTTGTAGATAAAGGGGAACCATGGATGCTTTGTATTTAGATTTTCAGAAGGCATTTGATAAGATGCCTCAAAAGGTTATTGGAGAAAATAAATGCTTATAATGAATAAGATAAACATATTGGCATGGATCAAAGACTGGCTGGCTGCCAAGAAGCAGAGAGTAGGAGCAAATACATCTTTTCAGACTGGCAAGTTGTCAGAATGGTGTGCCACTGGGTTGGGGCCTCAACTCATTACAATTTATATCAAAGGTATGGCAGCTAAATTTGCTAATGACACAAAGATAGGTAGGAAAGTGAGTTGTGAAAAAGACAAGGAGTCTACAAAGGAATATAAATAGGTTAGGTGAGTGGACAAAGATTTGGCCAATGAAATACAATGTGGGAAAATGTAAAACTATCTATTTTGGCGGAAAGATAGATGATGGGAGATGCGGAGCTCTGAGATGCAGAGAGATCTGGGTATCCTGGTGCATGAATCACAGAAAGTTAACATGTAGGTACAGCAAGTAATTAGGAAAGCTTATAGAATGTTCTAGTTTATTGCAAAGGGAACTGAATGCAGGAGTAAGAAAGTTTGTTTTGGCTATACAGGCATTGATGAGATTACATCCGTGCATAGTACTGATCATCCTACTTATGGAAATATATTAGTGAGTCAGAAGCAGTTCAGAGAAGGTTTACTACACCAATATCTGGAAGCAGCAGATTGCCTTATGAGGAAAGGCTAGTTAGGCTAGGTCCTCTACAGTGGCTACTTCTAGTATTTGTTCATGTTTCAAACTCCTAATTGACCTCATTTGACCTAGTTATCCAATAACGAAACTTCCTTACTTAGTGTGCTGAACTTGTTTTAAAAGAGAACATGACACCAATGCACAGGGGTTACATTGTGATACGGTCACTGGATATGTCATTCCACCATTTTAAGAGTCCCAGGCTAATGCCCTTAGGACACGGGTTTAAACCCCACCATAATAGCTGGTGGAATTGAAGTTCATATTCAAATAATTCAAAATCTAGAACTGAAAGCTAGTCTCACTACATGGTGAATATGGAACCACCACAGCGTAAGATTCTGTTAGACTCACTACAGGCAGGAAAGAAATCTGCTGCTTTATCTAAAGTGACCTCCATGTGACTCCAGAGTCTCACCTACCCTCACATTTACCGAAGCAAGCAGTCATACCAAACCACTGGAGGAAAATTGCCAAACAGACAGCAGTGGTTTGAGAAGGCAGACCAGCACTATTTTCACACAGGCAATTAGGGGCAGGCAATAAATGTTGGCCAGTGATATCCAAGTTCCATCAGGGAGCTTTAAAATTCCCAACCCTTGATTGTTAGAGTCTATACAAGCGTGGCATCAGTATGAGACATACTGCTTCCTGTCATTATGCCACAAAGAGTCTAGATTAACACAATTACAATAGCTTTTCTAATAGCTTCCAAGATCCAGGGCTGCAGGGTTTATCGGAGCTTATGAGTCAGAGTCAAAGTCATACAGTATGGAAACAGAACCTTCAGCCAAACTTGTCCATGCCAAACACGTTTCCTAAATTGAACGAGTTCCATTTGCTCACAGTTGGCCCATATCTCTCAAAACCTTTCCTATCCATACACCTGTCCAAATCTCTGTAAGCTGCAACTGTACTCACCTCTACCACTTCCTCTGGCAACTCATTCCACATACGCACCAACCTCTGAAAAAGTTGCCACTCAGGTCCCTTGTAAATCTTTCCCCTCTCACCTTAAACTTATGCTCTTTAGTTTTGAACTCCCCTACCCTCGGAAAAAGACCTTGGCTATTCACCTTATCTATGCTCATGATTTTAGAAACCTCAGTAAAGTCACCCCACAGTCTCCTATGCTCTCAGAGGAAAATACCCAAGCCTATCCAGCTTCTCCTTATAACTCATACTCTTCAGTCTCAGTAATAATGTTGGAAACACTTCTTGCATCCTTTACAGTTTAATAACCTCCTTCCTACAGCAGGGAGACCAAAGCTGCACACAGAACTCCAGGTGCAGCCTTACTGATGTTTTGTATAGCCACAAAATGATGTCCCAACTCCTGTACTCAATGTGGATTGAGATTAGAGTGATCAGAACAGTCAAGTAGACTGAGTGACAGGATAACGAAGGGGGACAGGGAAGCTGAAAACAGGCAAAGTAAGCTCAAAAATATTAAAAGCAATCAAATAATCATTACAATAGCATCTGGGCAATTTCAATTGAAGTCATCATATCCTTACAACCTTTCTAAAACGGCACAAAAGACCTCAAGCACAAGTCATGTATTCTGTTATTCAATGAAAGGAAAAATAAACAGCAAAGAGAACAAAAGGAATTTTTTTTTTTTACAAATTCCAAGCAGTCTTTGAGAAGGGGAGAAAGACGACAACCTCTCCCTCAGTATCAGCGAAACGAAGGAGTTGGTTATCAACTTCAGGAAGTGGAGTTGAGGACATCCCCGTTTGTATCAATGGTGCTGAGGTGGTCGACAGCTTCAAGATCCTCGGAGTAAATTTCACCAACAACCTGTCCTGGTCCATCCATGCTAACACTACAATGAAGAAAGCCTCTACTAGTGCCTCTACTTCTTTAGAAGGCCAAGGAAATTTGGCATGTCCACAATGACTCTTACCAATTTTTAGAGATGCACCATAGAAAGCATCCTATCCCAACGCACCACAGCTTGGAATGGCAACTGCTCTGCCCAAGACTAAGAATTTACAGAGAGAGACCCAAGGGGTAACTTTTTCACGCAGAGGGTGGTATATGTATGGAATGAGCTGCCAGAGGAAGTGGTGGAGACTGGTACAATTACAACATTTAAGAGGCATTTGGATGGGTAT
Organism: Chiloscyllium plagiosum; assembly: GCF_004010195.1. Classification (NCBI taxonomy): domain Eukaryota; kingdom Metazoa; phylum Chordata; class Chondrichthyes; order Orectolobiformes; family Hemiscylliidae; genus Chiloscyllium; species Chiloscyllium plagiosum. The sequence continues at coordinate 15,427,114 of NC_057750.1, forward strand.
ACAAATAAGAAGGGTTTGGAGGGATATGTGCTGGGTGCTGGCAGGTGGGACTAGATTGGGTTGGGATATCTGGTCAGCATGGACGAGTTGGACCAAAGGGTCTGTTTCCATTGCTGTACATCTCTATGACTCTATGTGAATGCAATCCAGTCTGTCATGAAAACCAGCCTTCCTTCCATTGACTCAATCTATTCTTGCCATTGTGCCTCAGGAAGAGAGAAAAGAAAACTGCAGATGCTGGTAGACAAGCAGGAGGCTGGAAGAATACAGAAGCCAGGCGGCATTAGGAGGTGGAGAAGTTAACATTTCAGGTGTAACCCTTCTTCAGGACTTGGGGTAGGTGTGAGGGGAGCTGCAGATAAAGGGGTGGGGGGGGGGGTTTGTGGGTGGTGAGGTAGGGAAAGATGAACAGGTGGAGGGTACGAATTGGTTGGTCAATGGGAGGAATGAATCCAGTTGGTGGCTGGAAGGAAGAGTCAATCAGAGGAATGGAAGGGAGGGGATTGGGCTGGGAAGGGAGGTTATTTGAAATTGGAAAACTCAAATGTTGAGTAAAACAACCAACATAATCAAAGACCTCTTCCAATCAGATTATATCCTTTTTCATCCTCTTCCACCAGAAATATACAAAAGTTGGAAAACACAGACAAATTTAAGAACAGCTTCATCCCTGCTGTTATTTATGAACAGACCTCTCACATATTCGAGTTAATCTTTCTCTGCACCCTCTCTGTAGCTGTAACACTATATTCTGCTTTGTGTTCTATTACCCTGATCTGATGTATGGTATGATTTGCCTGGATTGCATGGGAAAAATACTTTTTGCTATATCTGGGTACATGTGACAATAATAAATCATATCAAATTGACCACTCAAAACTAAACGCCCTCAAGTTGAACGAGCTAAGTTTCAGAATGGAGTTTGGAATGTCCCAGTTCCATGGTAAGCATATGTTGTCAGGTTTCTGATTTTTTTTTAAAACTGAAATTGCCATACAAAAAGTTCCAAAGTCCCAACAAGAATTAAGTTTAATCTTAAGTGAGCCTCACACTCACTAGTGGGCACTATCAGGTGGAGCCAGTAAAGTCACAAAATTAATGGACAAAACTATTGTGTTTTGGAATGATAATACCTTGTAAACTAACAGAATTGAAATTCTATTTCTCTGTATAATCTTTCTTAAAATAAAGTCTTAGCTAAATATTTACTGAATATTTCTGAGTAAAGTGTGAACAGGCTGGGGTCAAATACTCTTTAAAAAAAAAGACTGAGGCAAACCAGAAAAGACATTTTGTTTAAATTAAGAGGAGGTTTGGTCGGCTAAACAGACGTGTCCACTTATGGGGGAGGAGGTAACTGAAGGGACATAAACATAAGACAGTCACTAACAAGTTTGATAAGGAATGCAGGAGAAACTTCCTTAGACAGTACAACAGATATAGTGCAGAACTCACTACCATAAGAGCAGTTGAACTGAATAATGTGGCGCATTTAAAAAGTAAGTATCTGGTAGAAAGGGGAGTAGAATACATCAACAGGAGGTTCGTGGATGGCATAAACACCAACATGCACCTGTTAGTCTCAATGCTGTACTGCTGAGCTGTAAATTCTGTGCAACATTTAAAATAGATGTTTGGAAGCAAAGATCCACAATTAGCCTCAGCCAATTCACTTTACAAAGAACAGTGCACAATGCTATTTTTGAGAATCTAGCTCAGATGTAACACCCACATAGCTGAATAACATGGCAGTAATTATCAAAAACAAATTCTTCACACAAGGTGCATGTCTGAGAGGCAATCAGACATCTACCAAGAGAGAATAAAGTAAGGATCCAAAATATATTTGGAGGTTGAACATAAATAAACTGACATCTGGGGCCACAGATGTGACTGAAACAGTTGGGATCAAAGGACACAGTGAGAATTTAGGAAAAAACTATTTAGAATCTATTTCAATGACTTGGATGAAAGCACAGGGCATACTAAGCTAAATTTGCTGATAACATCAAGACCGGTCAGAAAACAAGATGGGCTAAACAGTCTGCAAAACTACATAGGATAGGGTACATAAGTGGACAAAAAATTGGCAATTGGAATAATAGCGTGAGAAAATGTAAACTTGCATAATTTGGCACAAAGTATAAAAAAGGAGTCAGATATTTAAATGGAGAAAGATTGCAGAACAGTTAAGAGAGATCAGACTGTCCTAGTACTTGAATCACAAAAATCTAACTTGCAAATACAAGTGATCAGGTAGGCAAACAAAATATTGTTGTTTATTCGAAAGGGAACAGAATATAAAAGAAGGGAAGCTTGACTGCAGCTGTACAGGGTGTCAGTCAATCATTCTGCAGGACCAGTTTTGGTTTCCTTATTTATAAAAGGACATAACTCCATTAGAAGCAGTTTAGTGAAGATCCAATAATTTGATTCCTGAGATGAAGGGCTTATCAAATGAAGAAAAGTTGGACTAATACCCAAGGGCTGTCACTCTCACCTCACCTCTTCTGTCCATGTTTGAACCAAGGCTGTAATTAAGTAAGGAGCTGAGTGGCCCTGGCAGAACCCAAACTGGTCGATGCTGAGCAGCTGCTGATTGAAAGCACCGTTGCTGACACTTTCCATCAGTTTATTCATAATATACCGGAGTCTGGGGAGGCGGTAACTGGCCATTCTGGATTTGTCCTGCTTTTATCTTATAGGTCATACGTGGACAATTTTCTACATTGTCAGGAGTTGCCACTGTTACAACTGTACTCGAACAGCTTGGCTAGGGACACAGCAAGATTTGGAGCACAAGTCTTCAGCCCTACTGCTGCACTGCTGTTTGGGCCCATAGCCTTTGCACTGTCCAGTGCCTCCACCCATTTCTCGATATCACATGGAGCTGAAGACTGGTTTCTGTGATGCTTGGGACCACTGCAGGAGGCAGAGATGGATCATCCACTTAACATTTCTGGCTAAAGATTATTACAAATGCTTCAGTCTTCTCTTTTGCACTGATGTGCTGGGCTCTTCCATCATTGAGGATGGGGATATTTGTGGAGCCTCCTCCTCCAGTGAGTTATTTAATTGTCCCCCACTATTCACAAGTGGATATAGCACGACTGCAGCACTTGGATCCAATCTATTGGTTGTGCTTTTGATGCTTGGCAAGTAGCCCTGTTTGGTAGCTTCACCAGGTTGACATCTCATTTTTAGGTATGCCTGGTGCTGCTCCTGCCATGCCCTCCTTCACTCTCCATGGATTACTAAGGGGATCAAGTGTTACAGAGAGAAGGCAAGAGAAAGTAGTTGAGAAATATATCAGCCATGAGCAAATGATGGAGCAGATTTGATGGGCTGAATGGCCTATTCTGTTCCTATATCTTATGGTGTTATGGTCCACTGAACCAGGATTATGGCATTGAGTGGGGAATATACCGGTCTATTAGTTACAGATTGTGCTGGAGTACAGATCTGCTACTGTTGATGGCCCATAGCACTTCACGGATGCCCAGTTTTGAGTGGCTAGACTGTTTGAAAGTCTATCCCATTTAGCGCAGTGACAGTGCCATACATCATAATGGTGGTGAGTCTTCAACAAGGTGAGTCTTCATCTCCACGAGGACTGTGCGGTGGTCATGGACAGATGCATCTGCAGCTGACAGATTGCTCAAGATGAGGTTAAGCATATGTTTCCCCCTTGTTGATTCCCTCACCACCTGCTGCAGATCCTTTAGGACCTGACCAGCTTGATTAACAGTGCTGCTGGCAGAGGGGAACATTGAAATCCCCATCCCGAGTACATTTTATGCCCTCAACTACCTCAGAGCTTCCTCCAATTCTTGGTTATCACTAAGGAGTATGGCTTCCTCAGCCAAGGGAGGATGGTACATGGTAATCAGCAGGAGGTTTCCTGATCTATGTTTAATCTGAAGACATAAGATTTAATGGAGTTCTGCGTTAGTGCTGAGGACTCCCAGGGTAATTCTCTCCCGAACATATACAACTGCACTGCCACATCTGCTTGGTCTGTCCTGCCAATGGGTTGTGAAGGCTCTTCAATAAGGTAGCAATATCCCTTACTTTCTCAATAGAGAACTTAAGTACTAAGAGAAAGTGAGGACTGCAGATGCTGGAGATCAGAGCTGAAAAATGTGTTGCTGGAAAAGCGCAGCAGGTCAGGCAGCATCCAAGGAGCATTCCTGAAGAAGGGCTTTTGCCCGAAACGTCGATTCTCCTGCTCCTTGGATGCTGCCTGACCTGCTGCGCTTTTCCAGCAACACATTTTTAAGCTCTGATCTCCAGCATCTGCAGTCTTCACTTTTTCCACACCCTATGCCCTGGCATCCTAAGTCCTCATCCAGGTGCTTCTTTAATGGTGTGAGTGTATTTGCCTCCACCAACCTCCATATTTCAACCATGTCTGGGTGAAAATTTTTTTTTTTCAAATCCCCTGTAAGCCACTTACCCCTTACCTTAAACCTATGCCCTCTGATCTTAAGATGTGTCTGCCATGGGGGAAAAAATTCTCAAATTGATCTATCAATACTTTTCCATTTTTTATACCTCACTCAGATCTCCCCCCTCAGCCTCCTCTGCTCCAAACACAATCTATACAGCTTCGTCCCATAACTGAGACTTCCCATCAGGCAACATGCTGGTCAATCTCCTTCGCACCCTCTCCAGTGCAATCACATCCTTCCAATAGTGTGGCCATCAGAACCACATACAGGATTCCATCTGTGGCCGAACCAAATATTTTATGAAGTTTTAACTAGACTTCCCTGTTCCCAATATGCTCTTATACAGCTAATGAAAGCAAGCATCCTCTATGCTTTCTTCATGACCCTATCTACCTTTTCTAACACCTTCAGGAATCTATGCACTTGTACACCGAGGTCCCTTTGTTCCTCAGCACTCCCTAGGGACCAACCATTATGTATATCCCTCCCATATTAGATCTCCCAAAATATATCACTTCAAAATTATCAGGATTAAATTCCACCTGCCATTGCTCTGCCTAATTTACCAGCTGATCGATAGACTGAGACCATCCTCCTCACTATCAACATCAATTTTCCTATCACCTGCAAACTTAGTAAATTATTCGTTCTATATACACACCCCAAGTTGTTCATGTACATGACAAATAGCAAGGATCCCAGCACTAATCCACATGAACTGCTTGTCACTGGCTTCCAATCACAAAAACAACCCACCACTATCACTCCTTTCCCTCCTATTGGAAGTGTACTAATTTGTCTTGGATCCATTGGGTTCCTACCTTTTGGTCAAGGCTTCCATATGGTGAGGCCTTGCTAAAGTCCATGTAACCCACGTGGTATTTTTATGACCATTTGAAGGGGTTGATAGAGCCTCTGCTTAGCATCTTAGCTCAAAGATCACAACAAGAAAGTGAAACTCTCCCTCCATGCCATATGGAAACACCCAGTCAGACTGTGCACTTCTCAGTGTGAGTTGAACCCACAGTCTCTGACTCAGACGTAAGCAGAGCTGTCACCGAGGTTTTGGGAACTTACACCATAACTCCTTCACACTTTGGGGGAAAGAATCAGACCTCCCTTCTGACTGTTAAGTTGTTTAACAGAGAGAGAAAAAAAAATCAACCTCGCAGATTTGTTACAAAACACAGCTAAACCTTGAAGAAAAAATGCAGAAAATGCTGGCAAAAAAATCAGCAAGTCTGGTACCACACAAAGTGCATCTCATTGTAATACAGCAGAAAACCAATTCACCTCGGTGGGCGACACATTTTGAGTAATACTCAGTTCACGACCTTAAAAAAAACTCCAACCACGGTAACCACCAAGACCAGAATTCTACACCCCAAAATAGAGCGCAAAGGGCTCATTGTTGACAACAGTGCAAAAGGGACAGAACACAAAAGGGACAATACCAAACTGCTGTGGGTACTTGCACAGGGCAACTGTTACATGCCACTGATATTCAAGTATGAACAATTTGCAATACCCATTTCCTAGGTAATACAGAATACTGATTTGCAAGCTCATTACCGAGACCGGAAGGTTTCCGTTGTAAGGAGAGGCTGGATGGGTTGGGACTTTTCTCCCTGGGCCATAGGAGGCTGAGGGATGACCTTATAGAGGTACAAAAAATTATGAGATGTATAGTTATGGTGAGTAGTAAAGATCTTTTCCCCAGAGTAGGGTAGTCCAAAACTTGAGGTTTAAAGTGCGAGGGATAGATTTAAAAGGGACTAGGGGACAATCTTTGCACACAGAAGGTGGTGCATAAATGGAACGAGCTGCCAGCCGAAGGGGTAGAGGCTGGGACAATTATAGCATCGACAAGATATTCGGATAAATACGTGGATAGATGAATATGGGACAAATGTAGGTAAATGGACCGGTGAGCTAGCATGGACAAGTTGGAATGAAGGGCCTGTTTCCATGCTGTATAACCCTATGAATTGTATAAACTGCACAGGTTGCTGGCTTTAATACCTTCACTCTAATTGTCTGTAAAGTTTCAAACCAACAGCCTCACCTGAAGCTGTCAACCTTTCTGACAGTATCTCTAGGACTTCAGGTGGCACTCGAAGTGTCAGCACAATTTCAGGCTGCAGTGGAGCTTGCTCTTATCCATACCTTTACTTTATATACAGGCACCAGAAGAGACATATAAACCAACACTGAGAAGCAAACAGAAATTTATGAGAAGCCACAGTCTCTGCTGCTCTTCCCAGTCATACCCAGCACCTACCCTCAGCTGTATTCAATTTTAAATTGTCCAGCAACTGCACCAATGCCTTCCACATTCTGATGGCCCTGAAGATTACCTCCTGTCCTCCATCTTCAAATATTGAGTTGCCAGATTATATTTGCCTACTTTCCATCATCCTGTCCTTTTTCATTCCTTCATAATTTTGAACACCACTGTCAAGTATCCTAATCGCCAGAGTTTGTGAAATCACAACTCGAGTTGCTGTTTTTTTTCCCTCCTTGCTATCAGGAAGATGTTATGAAACCTGAAAGGGTTCAGAAAAGGTTTACATGGATGTTTCCAGGGTTGGAGGATTTGAGCTATAGGGAGAGGCTGAATAGTCTGGGACTGTTTTCCCTGAAGCATTGGAGGCTGAGGGGTGACCATATAGAGATTCATAAAATCATGAAGGGCGTGGATAGGGTAAATAGACGAAGTCTTTTCCCTGGGATGGGGGAGTCCAGAACTAGAGGGCATAGGTTTAGGGCGAGAGGGGAAAGATATAAAAGAGACCCAAGGGGCAACTTTTTCACGCATAGGGTGGTATGTGTATGAAAGGAGCTGCCAGAGGAACTGGTAGAGACTGGTACAGTTGCAACATTTAAAAGGCATCTGGATGGGTATATGAATAGGAAGGGTTTGGAGGGATATGGGATGGGTGCTGACAGGTGGGACTAGATTGGGTTGAGGTATCTGGTCAGCATGGACGGGTTTGGACCGAAGGGTCTGTTTCCGTGCTGTACATCTCTATGACTCCATTTCTGGTAAATATTCCACCTCCTCTGCAATGTTCCTGATACAGCTTCAAAACGACATGCTTTCTCAATGGGCCTCAAGCTATTTTTCTTTAAACTAAGGATTTATGACTGCACAGATTTTTATTTCTTGGGTACACAAGAAAAGGCAGGAAAGTGGAGTTGAGGATTATCAGATAGCAAAGATCTCACTGAATGGCAGAACACACTCGGTAGGCTGAATGGCTTACTTCTGAGCTTGTCTTATGGTCTTATTGTTTTACTGTTAAAGACATACTTTTTTGTTTTTTTTTTCCTGCCTCCTCCACATAATGGATAACCTTACACTTGTATTGTGTCCCCCAATGACAGGTGATCTTTTTCAAATACCACGTAAATATAATTATCCACAGTGAGCAGTGTGCCAACCATGCTCAACCAGCCTGTGCTTACAAAACTCAGGATGAAGTATTCATCAGATATGTTTCAGTGATTGGACTACATTCACCAAAAAATTCCTACTGTGCTAATGATTACACCAGAAATCAAATCTATCACCACCAATCTGGCTTGCAGTAATATTTATTCACAAACAGAGCCCTGGTCTTTGGGAGTAAAAGGTATCTGCCCACAAATTGCACCGATGGCATGCGCATCAAACTGCATCTCTCATTTGTCTGCCTGCTGTCACAGTCTGAAGAAGGGCTTATGCCCAAAACGCGATTCTCCTGTTCCCTGGATGCTGCCTGACCTGCTGCGCTTTTCCAGCAACACATTTTCAGCTGCTGTCACAGTCTATTTGTATCCTTCTGTAATATATCAATCTCTCCCAGCAGTTTGCTGGTTCTCTATTTTTGAGATGATCAGCAAACCCAAAGTTAACACTTCCTGGCGAAGTGCAGATCATTTATGCTCAGAGAGGCCCAAAGGCTATGCGATCAGACATCTGTCTCTAGTCTTAGATACATCCATTTACCACAAATATTTGCCATTTGCACCTTATCAATTTCCCAATCCACACTTTCCATTTGATGCCACATAAGTAAATTTCTTAACTTGAACTTCTACAAAACAGTATCAAGCTCACACACTTGCCTTCCTCCCCATCCTCAAATCAAAGATGACAGGGGTCATGCAGCTATTCCTGCTGAGACTTTGCACAAACCAGGTATTGAACCAGCAATGCCCCGAACCAAAGGGAGTTCCAATACTAGGCCCAAAGGAAAGATAACACTGGGAACTCTTGAAAGGACGCAAGTTTTCTTTATTGAACAGGTTGTTCTCAGAAAGTGCAATTCTCTGGCACTAACCTTTTTTCCTCATTAAGTAGGCTATTTGAAGGAAGAAAAAAAGAAATGGGAAACACATGGAGAGCATGATTAGGCCAGGTGCAGAAAGACAGCAGAGCCGAACTGATGGGCTAAACATCCTGTTCCTGTCCTTTACTTTTATGGAGCAAGGCACATGGAATTTTTATAATTGTCACAACAACCTATACCCTGATGACAAATGCCACCCATCGGCAGTCAGTGCGTCATACGCCAGATAACCAGCTCTCACAATCAGTACACTGGAAAACAACTTCATGCCTGCTCAGCCGTAACTCAGATAACCAGGCAGTGCAGGATTGAGCTGAAACCTAGCCTCTGTAGGTTAAAGCTTATAAATTCATAGAAAGACATGTAACACATCTTGCAAGTCCAATTCATACCACTTCAGGTTTAGCCAGTTGGGCTGGTTAAGTTAGTATTTTGGGTATAGTGGTAATCTTCTTATTTTAGCTCAGATTCAAATTCCATTACGGAAGCTTATGGAATTTAAATTCATTTTATAAAATCCTCAATACAGGGACGTTTCTAGTGTAGTGAAAAGCCTAACTCTGAGCCAGAAAGTCGAGATCCAAGTCCCAACTGCTCCAGAGATTTCTAGTAACATAGCTGATACAGGTTGATTAGAAAATATCCAAAACCTGAAACATAAAGCCAATTGCAGTAAAGACAGCGATCGTGATTGTTATAAACACCCACTTAACTCCCTCATGTCCATTCTGAAAGGAGATTTGCTAGCCTTATCTGATATGACCTATACGTGACTTCAGACCTACAGCAATGAGGTTGACTCAACTGTACTGTGAAACACCTGAGCAAGCCACTCGATTCAAGGGCGACTAGAGATGGACAACACATGCTGGCCTTGAATGAATCTGCCAATCCCCTAAAAAGAACAGAAAAGCACAGATGAATGCTAATGTCCACCATGTGAGAGTCATTAATCAAACATTAGCATGCTCTTTCACTGCCTCTCTTAACCAATAACCAACACATAGTCCTGCACTCCAACTCTGTCCTTAACCACTTACCCACAGGTATACACAACTGCTGAATACCCATATTTAGTGTATATCTTTTTTCTCTCATTGAAGTACAATGACAGCAGCTGAGTATTGTAAACATAGGGTCAGGAGAAAGCGATTCAGACCTTTCAGATGGGTTTTTATTTGTTGTTCATGGGATCCAGGTGTTGCTAGCTTGTCCAGCATTTATTGTCCATTGCTCTTTACACTCAAGTGGTAGTGAGCTGTCTTCTTGAAATGCTACAGTCCATTTAGCGCAGATGCACTCTCAATGTTATTATTTTGGGTGGGGGTTGGATGGTTGACCCACAGCAGCAAAGGTATGGCAACATATTTCCAAGACAGGATAGTGAGTGACTTTGCTGGTGGTGGTGTTCCCATGTATTTGCTGCCCATATCTTTCGGGGTGGTGGCGGTGGCTGTAGATTTGGAAGGTACTGTTTAAGGAGCTTTGGAGAATTTCTGCAGTGCATCTTGTAGATGGCACACAGTGCATTGGCGTTGTATGGAGTGAATGTTTGTGGATGGTAGCAAGCTTCTTAAGTATTCTTGGAAGTTGCGCTCATCCAACCCTGCCATCCGATGAGATCACAACTGCTCGGATTGTGCTCTTAACTCCAGCGTCCTGTCTTTCCACTATAACTATAAACTCCTCTGTCCACCAAAAAATGTCTAACTCAATCTTGAATACATTGGCTGCTTTATGGGGCAGAACAACCAAATGCCCATCTTCACAGCAACTGACCCATGCTGAAAAGAAAAACACCAGAATCTTGGACTAAACTTCATCCTGAAACATGGGTTTATTTATAAAATTAAAAATCAACTTGGATAAAAAAAAAGCACATTAATCAGTAGGGCAAAACATATCGAAATCAATTCCACCTGGGTGGGAGTGATGGCAGAGTTTACTACAATCGAAGGTGTATGTAGCTTTTCATTTGTGGAACATTTGATTCACCATATTTCCTATCCAGCCACGCAGAAAATATACCCTGAGGAAACTTTGGCAAATAGCTTAAATACCCTGGAGAAAGTTTCCATCCAGTTCTAAAGACAAACTGGGGCAGGCGTGAAGAAAACAGCTCACCACATACAAGATTAACTGCAATCAGAGAATGATTATAAATGACAACTACAGACCGGCCCTGAAAGGTTAATTAAAATGTCAGAGACTAACACCTAGAAATGTCAGAAACATTTATTTTCCAAAGACACTGGTTGAGTTGGAGTATTCTCTGTCAAACTCCTGTGACATTAATCATGAACTCAATTGGTCCAAACAAGGTCAGAAGTTACAACTCCAGGTTATAGTCCAACAAGTTTATTTGAAATCAGGAGTCCACCTGATGAAGGAGCAGCGCTCCAGCAGCTTGCGACTTCAAATAAACTGTTGGATTATAATCTGGTGTCATGGAACTTCTGACCTTGTCCACCCCAGTCCAACACCACACCTCCACATCATAGTCCACACAAGGCCATTCTGTGCTCATTACTATGATAGCTCTCAAGCAGAGCTATCTGATTCAAATCTACATGAGCCACCGCCTTTCCAAATGAACAAACACCTCATGCCATTCCCTTACCTTTTCTCTAGAGCCTGGCACATTTTTCCTTTACAGGCAATAATCCAATTCTCTCTTGAATGCTTCAACTGACCCTGCCTCCACCATATTTTCAGGAGGGATATTCCAGACCTTAATTTGTTTTGTGAATATGTTTTTGATGCATATCATTTCACACAGGTTACTTTAAATCTGTGCCCCCTTACTCTCAATCACGAGTTTACTTTCCAAACCTTTCCTTTTAAAAAATCTTTATCAAATTAGAAAGTTCACTTTATCAAATGATAATTCATCGATTGTGGTAGGAAAACCAAACCACATTATCAGCATCACCCCCACCTGCCTTTGTGGCCAGATTCAACTCTGAAATTTGCAAAAGTCTAAAAACAGTGTTGTAATCCCTACAAATCAGCAGAAATATGATCAGACAAGTGACATACACCAGCACTTATCGATGCAACATAATCTCAATCCAGGAAGAGAAACATACATTTTTAGGATTTGGAGGTGCCAGTGTTGGACTAGGGTGTACAAAGTTAAAAATCACAACACCAGGTTATAGTCCAACCGGTTTAATTGGAAGCACTAGCTTTCAGAGCGCTGCTCCTTCATCGGGTGATTGTGAAGGAGCGTTGCTCCGAAAGCTAGTGCTTCCAATTAAACCGGTTGGACTATAACCTGTTGTTGTGTGATTTTTAACTTAATTTTAGATTGCTTCAAAGTTCTCCTTTCATCTTCAACAGCTGTTCAACCTTGGGTAAGAGGGGTTGGGAGAAAGGAGAGACTGGGGAAAGAGGGATGATAGTTTGGGGAAGGGGTTAGAAAGGGAAGAAGCTTTACTGCTGAACACGATCTTGTTCTAATTAACAATGACAAGCAACATGAGTTCGACTGGGACAACACTACTATTATAGGACAAGCCAAGCAGAGAACAGCCAGGGAATTCCTGGAGGCATGGCACTCATCCACTGATTCAATCAATAAGCACATCGACCTGGACCCAATATACCGGCCGCTGCAGCAGACAGCTGGAACTGACAACCAAAAGCGGCAGGTACAAACCACCACAAATGCCGGAGGAAACATCATAGAAGCGCTCCACAGGAGGCTCCCAAGCATTGAGGATGTCACCTAGACAGGGGATGAAACGTTTACAACACAAATTCCCAGCTCGGCGAACAGAACCACAACAACGAGCACCCGAGCTACAAACTTTGTTCTAATCCAATTTATGCACAAGTCATTCTTTTCAGCACAGTTCATTGATGGACAACAAGGGTTAACTACAGTTCTGTGATAGACTCCACAGCACATAGCTGCTCCTCTGCACAGACTACTCATAACAGTCAGTTTCTATAAATCGTACATCTTAAATGGAATACTTTCATGTACTGTGGGACAAATGCCCTATCTAGGTATGACATGGGGACACAATAGTCTAGTGGTATTATCACTAGGACTATTAATCCAGAGACCCAGGTAATGTGCTGGGAACCCAGGTTCAAATCTCATCATGGCAAATGGTGGAATTTGAATCCAATAAAAATTTGGATTTAACAGGCTAACATGGACTATGAAATTAATGCCGATTTTCGGAAAAACCCATCTGATTCACTAAATGCCCTTTAGGGAAGGAAGCTGCCATCCATACCGGGTTTGGCCTACATGTGACTTCAGTTAACTGCCCTCTGGGTAATTAGAGATGGATAGTGAATGCTGGACTAACCAGCGATGCCCACGTCCCATGAATGAATACATTTTTTAAAATGTGCATTTGTTGCAATTTTGTCCACAGAATGCTCCAAGGGAAGATCAGTGCAAAACATAGCCAGCTCACATCCTTCCAAACAATATACTAATAAATGATACAAATCTTTGAGATATGGAGGTGCCGGAGTTCAGCTGAGGTGGACAAAGTTAAAATTCACACAACACAAGGTTAGAGCGCAACAGGTTTATTTGGAAGTACAGGTACAACAGGTTTATTTGGAAACGTTGCTTCTTCATCAGGTAGCAAGTTGGGCAGGATCACAAGACACACAATTTATAGTCAAAGGTCCAAGTGTCATACAACTCATTTGATGTATTGAATTAACCTAGATTTCTGTTAAATCTTTCACCTTTTAAACTGGGTTGCAGGTTTCGATTCATTAATATGTAAATCCCATAAGTTCTTTCAAGTCACATTCCCGAGATAACTTAAGGTTTTATATATATTAAAAAAAGGGACATCTCAGTTCAGACAATGCATTAAAGGTGTAAGGTCAGAATCTGTCTGTAATCCAATTTTGAGTCAGACTGGTTCTATTTCCAAAGTAGGAATTTATAAAATGTCATATGGACTGACTACCTACAGATTGTGTGCTTTTTAAACAAAATAGAATGTATCTGCAAACATAAATCTGCAAATGCAAATTCACCACATAGACTTGTGTGTGTGCATGCGTGTCAGGGAGGGAGGCAAGATAAGAGCGAGTGCGCGTATGTGTAGAGAGCGAGGGAGAGTGAGTGTGCATGCTTGATAAAGTGTGTGGACAAGTGTGACGGTGTGTATGCCTGTGAGAGTGGTTGTGAGGGAGAGAGCATGTGTACAAGAAAGGGATCTCGCCGAGATGTTCCCTACACGACCACTTCTCGCCTTTAAACAACCAAACCTTAAACGGATCATTGTTCATAGCATATTGCCTAATCTTTAGAACAACGTCAACCACAACACCATAGAACCCTGTCATGGCAACCACTGCAAGTCACGTCAGAGTGTCGACATGGATACTACCATTACATGTGGGGACACCACCCACCATGTGTACGACAGGAACTCACGTGACCCAGGTGCTCAGTGGACAAGGGGGATGCAGTGGTAATTTGGCACACTGCCCTCTACACCGCTGAAGCCAGCCACCAACTCGAAGACACCTCCTCCTACTGCCCCATTGACCATGACCTCACCCCCCCATCACCAAACCATATCTCCCAGACCATACACAATCTCATCGCCTCAGA
>NC_057750.1:15442000-15452186 GCF_004010195.1 Chiloscyllium plagiosum
CCTCAAATGGGATCTTGGGTTCATGTCACACTACAGGTGACCCCACTACACTAATCACTCTCAAACACACACACACATTCTGACACATGATCATACTCACAAAGACCCTCTCAGACACAAGCATACACTCACGCACACACCCTCTCACAGGCATATACTCAATCATACTCGCACACAATATCAAGCACACGCACATGCATACTCTCACACTGTCTCTCCCACACATACATGTCTGTGGAGTGAATGTGCATTTGCAGATACATTCTACTTTGTTCAAAAAGCACATAGTGTAGACAGTCAGTTCATGTGACATTTTATAAATTCCTAATCTGGAAGGTCAGAATGCATACTGACTAACCTCACATTTTTAATGCATCATCTGAGCTGAGATGTCTTTTTCTTATATAAAATCTTAAGTTATCTCGGGAGTGTGACTTGAAAGAAGTTCTGGTATTTACATATTAATGAATCAAAACCTGCAACCGATTCTACGATTAAGGCTAAACAGCAATCCAGGTTTGTACAATGCAGTGTATGACACTTCGAGCTTCTACTATAAATTTTGTGTCCTACGATCCCGCCCCACCAGCTAACTGATGAAGGAGCAGTGCTCCAAAAGCTTGTACTTCCAAATAAAGCTGTTGGATTATAAACTTGTGTCGTGAAACAAATTTTTAAGCTAGTGTCAGGACCGGTGTTGTTAAACCTAAAACTGTGGAGATGGATTCCAAATCCAGCCTGCAATCATTCTCATAACTGCTTTGAAATGTTAATCTCGTCAGAAATTAGAAAGATTACTGCCAGTGACACACCCAGCCCCTCAGGCACCGATGAACAGTCTGCTCTATGACTGGCTACACTATTGAATAACTTGCATTCAAATCACAGGTCATGCACACCCAATCTCCTACAAAAAGTTTACAGATTTGAATTTACAAACAAATACTCTAAATCTCAGAAGTACTGCACAAAGCAATGACAAAACAGAAGAAGCAGTTTCTAAAGTTCCACCATTTTAGTTCCTTTGTAGGATGTTGGTGTCTCTGGCAAGGTAGCATTAATTCCCTATCCTAAACTGCCCTGGAGAAAGTAGTAGGAAAATGTTTTCTTGTAGTCCTCTCTTGTAGTTCGAGGTGCATGAGATCACAGATTTGCAAGGTGTCTTTGAAGGATCATGGGTGAGTCATGCTTTCTTGATAATAGACACAGTGCTGTCACTGTGTGTTGTTGGTGGAAGAAGTGAATAGTGAAGGTATCAGTATCTGAGTCGCTGAAAACAATACTGAACTTTATCAACACCAAATATCTCAACTTCTGACCTCACAATGGAAGCAAGATCATAGCTGAAGCATCTGAAGATGGTTGGATCAAGACACTAACTTGAGAAACTCCTGCAGTGATATCCTGACCTCCAACCATCACAACTTTCTTCTCTTGTACCAAGTAGGACTCAGGAGTGATCCTTACCAACCTTCGCATAAACCACATCATCCGACAACATTTCTGCCACCTCCAAACAGACCCCACCACCAGGGATATATTTCCCTCCCCACCCATTTCCGCTTTCCGCAAAGACCGTTCCCTCCGTGACTACCTGGTCGGGTCCACGCCCCCCCCCTATAACCCACCCTCCCTTCCTGGCACCCTCCCCGGCCACCGCAGAAATTGCAAAACCTGCGCCCACACTACCTCCCTCACCTCCATCCAAGCCCCAAAGGAGCCTTCCACATCCAAAGTTTCACCTGCACATCCACCAATATCATTTATTGGTCCCGGTGCGGTCTCCTCTACATTGGGGAGACTGGACGCCTCCTCGCAGAGCGCTTTAGGGAACATCTCTGAGACACCCGCACCAATCAACCCCACTGCTCTGTGGCCCAACATTTCAACTCCCCCTCCCACTCTACCAAGGACATGCAGGTCCTGGGCCTCCTTCACTGCCGCTCCCTCACCACCCGACACCTGGAGGAAGAACGCCTCGGAACACTTCAACCCTATGGCATCAATGTGTATTTCACCAGTTTCCTCATTTCCCCTCTCCCCACCTCACCCCAGTTCCAACCTTCAAGCTCAGCAACACCCTCATGACCTGTCCTACCTGCCTATCTTCCTTTCCACCCCTGATGAAGGGCTTTTGCCCGAAACATCGATTTTCCTGCTTCTCGGATGCTGCCTGACCTGCTGTGCTTTTCCAGCACCACTCTAATCTAAACTCAGGAGTGATCCCCACTGATGACAGCTTTCCTAGGGCTCTGGAATGTCATACTCCGTCAACTGCTACCTTGATGCCAAGGACAAGAATTTCCACCTCTCCTCCTAAGTTCAGCTCTTTTGTTCATGTTTAGACAAAAGCTGTAATGAGAAACTGACAGAATTTAAACTGAATGTCAATGAACTGTCACTGTAGATGACTCCCTTCCATCACTTTGCTTATGATCAAGAGCAAGTTTGATAGAACAACATGTGACCGAGTTGGATTTGACCTGCTCGTTGTTGGCAAACAGATAACAGTGTTAAGAATTTGGTAAGGAGCACAGCTCGTTCTGGGATGTAAGTCTTCAGTACTATTATCAAAACGTTGTCAGGGCACCTCTTGCCTTTTCAGTATTTAGTGTCTTCAGCTTTCTTTTGATGTCACAAGGTGTCAAACTGGCTGGAAGACTGGCCTCAGTGATGCTGAAGCCCTCAGGAGGAGTTTGTGATGAATTGTCCACTCAGCACTTCTGGCTGAAGATGGATACAAACGCTTCAAACTTGACTTTTGAACTCTTGTGCTAGGGTGACCCAATGTTGGAGATGTGGTTATTTGTGGAACCAACTTTCCCATCATTTGTTTAACTGTTCACTGCTGTTCACGATTAGATAAGGCAGGGCTGCAGAGTCGAGACCTGATCTTTGGGTTCATTTAGCTCAATGTATCACATGCAAGTTGCCCCATGCATCACCAGGTTAATCTATCATTTTTTGGCATGCCTGGTTTCTACTTCTGGCATGCCCTCCTGCATGGTTACATGGCTCGATGATGATTCTAGTGAGAGATTCATGCCAAGCTTCTAGTTGAATTCAATTCTCTTGATGGTAAACTTGTTGTAACTGAACTCTCTAGCTGGTGTGATTAATTAGTGAGTCTAAACTTTCTAACAAAGGCAATGTTATAGCGTCATAGGGTTATGCAGCATGGAAACAGACCCTTCAGTCCAACTCATCCATGCCAACCATATCCTAAAATGATCTCGTCAGATTTGCCAGCATTTGGCCCATACCCCTCTAAATTCCCCCTACTCATTTACCCATCAGATACCTTTTAAATGTTGCAATTGTACCAGTCACCACCACTTCCACTGGCAGCTTGTTACACAAATGCACCATCCACTGCATGAAAAGGTCGTTTTTCATGTCCCTTAAATCTTTCCCCTCTCACCTTAAACCTATGCCCTCCAATTTTACATTCACCTACTCTGACAAAGAGACCTTGGCTATTCACCCTCATGATTTAGTAAACTTCTATAAGGTCACCTCTCAGTCTCAGATACTCCAGGGGAAAAAATGCCTCAGCCTATCCAGCCTCTCCCGATAGCTCAAACGCTCCAATCCTGCCAACATCTTTCAAAATCTTTTCTGAACCCTTTCACAGCTAATAACATCTTTCAAATAGCAGGAAGACTGGAATAGACAGTATTCTAAGCAATGGCCTCACCAATGTCCTGCACAGCTGCTATGTTATGTCCAGTTCCGATACTCACCAATGAACTGATCAAAGAAGGTAAGCACGCCAAACCTCTTCTTCACCACTGTCGTTCCTTACAAACGACCGTTCTTTCTGTCTACTGAAAGAGTCAACAGGCAATGAAGCAGGGGTTGAAAGTAAATGTTATATTGTTGAGATGGAGCATTCTGGAGTTTCAACACATATTGCTCATAGATATTGTACTTAAACTTGGCCATTGCACACAGGGAGAAGCTTTAATTCTTAAAGGCAAATTAGGGCAGGACTTCTACACTTTATGTTAAGGTCTTGGGGAGTGTTGCTGAACAAAGAGACCTTGGGGCGCAAGCTCATAGTTCCTTGAAAGTGGAGTAAACAGTAAAAAGTGCAACAGTAGTAGACTCATCAACTTTATGAGCATTTAAATGGTCCTTGGATAGACATACGGACGAAAATGGAATAGCGCAGGTTAGTTGGGCTTCAGATTGATTTCACAGGTCGGCGCAACAGAGGGCCGAAGGGCTTGTACAGCGCTGTAATGTTCTAATTTCTATGTTCTATGAGTCACAGGTAGATTGGATAGTGAAGACGGCGTTTGGTATGCTTTCCACTAT
Organism: Chiloscyllium plagiosum; assembly: GCF_004010195.1. Classification (NCBI taxonomy): domain Eukaryota; kingdom Metazoa; phylum Chordata; class Chondrichthyes; order Orectolobiformes; family Hemiscylliidae; genus Chiloscyllium; species Chiloscyllium plagiosum. The sequence continues at coordinate 15,446,321 of NC_057750.1, forward strand.
TGGTCAGAGCATTGAATATAGGAGCTGGGAAGTCATGTTGCAGCTCTACAGGCCATTGGTTTGGCCACTTTTGGAATATTGTGTGCAATTGTGGTCTCCCTCCTATCCGAAGGATGTTGTGAAACTTGAAAGGGTTCAGTAAAGATTTACAAGGATTGTGCCAGGGTTAGAGAATTTAAGCTGTACAAAGAGGGTGAATAGGCTGGGGCTGTTTTTCCTGGACTGTCAGAGGCTGAGGGGTTACCTTATAGAGATTTTTAAAATCATGAGGGGCATGATCAGGGTAAATAGACAAGGTCATTTTCTTAGGCGAAAGTGAGGACTGCAGATGCTGGAGATCAGGGTCTAGATTAGAGTGGTGCTGGAAAAGCACAGCAGGTCAGGCAGCATCCAAGAAGCAGGAAAATTGACGTTTCGGGCAAAAGCCCTTCTTCCTGGCATGAGGAAGTCCAGAACTAGAGAGCATAGGTTTAGGGTGAGAGGAAAAATTTAAAAGCGACCTAAGGGGCAACTTTTCATGCAGAGGGTGGTGCATATATCAAATGAGCTGCCAAAGAGCATGGTGGACGCTCATACAAATACAACATTTAAAAGGCATCTGGATGGGTATATAAATAGGAAGGGTTTAGATGGATATGGGCCAAGTGCTGGCAAATGGAATTAGATTAGTTTAGGATATCTGGTTGGCATGGACGGCTCGGACCTGCTTCCGTGTTGTACATCTCTATGACTCTAACTGCTACACTGTTCCAGTGAATTTTAAGCTACTTCACAACCATCAAGCAGTAACATCAGCAATTTTAGACCATAACCATTAATCAAAACAGACAATGTTCAGACGTTGCCTTTACAACCACTGTGGAGAATCTTTTGTTTCTTTCTCATATTCTCATCCCCTCCCCCCACCCACCCACACACTGCCTTGCACCAACATTCCTTGTTGTTATTTAATCTTCTCTGCATTCCACGCTATCACAGGCTGTCCCTTTTGTTCATTTCTCCTCTGCCTCTGCATTTGTTCAATTACAGAATCTCTAAAGTCTTGTACTTCTGACTTGAAACATTAACTCTTTCCTTCTCCTCATTAGTTATGTCTCCTCAGAATTTGAAATATCTCCTATTTGTAGTTTGCATTTGAAAGTCACACATTAACTGAGACATAGGAACCTATAATAGAAGAATTTAAAATGGACACCGTGTACCTGTAATGCTGTCACACTGCAACTACACTCACCAACCAGTGGGGACACTGAACTGCTGCATTAAGCTTAGATCAGTCCATCAGAGCCACTGGCTATCATTTGATGCAGAATATGTTCTAAACGACTGCGAGACAGTGTCCCTTCACGTGCCATGCTTGCAAAGAAGTTTTAAATTTAAATGTTATTTCAAATACTTCATGAAGTCAATTATTACACATTACAAGAGAATGCAAAGTGTGCCCTATTCCTTGTTACAATGTTGGACCATGTCTCGGTGGAGTCCAGTAGAAAGACAACACGAAAACTGTCTCAGTTTGTGGTGCCCGACTGAATCCATGCCAGCTGGACCCCATTTCATTTCCCAATACAAGATCCATCTACAGTTCTGCATTGCCATCCACCTCAGCTTTAAGCCAAGCACAAGCTAAGAATTGGTTTGAGCAAAAACCTGAGCAAAACATTCCTTCAATAATTCTGGAGAAAATCAGAATTTGAGTACACGTAATTTGATGAGCAAATCAAACAGGACAACCAGCAGCTTATCCCTAGGACATAGGTAATCAGAAAAATAGAAACCTATTGATTAATATTAGTCTACTTAACAACAGCTCTGTACAGTTCCACTGTAATCGTTAGCCTGACTAAACAGAAGCTATGCAGTTACACAATGAGCAATCCCTTCCGGCGCTCAGTAACAGAAACCCTGTACAATTACAGTGCTAAGCAGAAAGTATCGATAACACTAAATGATCCCACAACCAAGGGATCAAGTCTAAGCTCTGGAATCCTTGTCAGGCAAAGTAACACAGTATGCAACCCTTAACCTGCTGGGAAATAGAACTCCATACAGTCACACTGATACTTTGGTCTGGTGAATGCAGTAATTCAACAGAGTTGAATTCAGGTCCAATGCTTCATTTTGATTAGTATGGTAAAAGCAGGCCAGCTGCACCTTGTGCTCCTGATATAACATTAGACCATAGAAAACAACTAATCTGCAATTAGACACCAAACATAACAGTCCCCACAGTCAGCTCAAAACGTTATTCTGTAGGTTGTGAGGTTACCAGGGAGCAGAGAGCACGAGAGAAGGGAGGGAGTGAAGTGTAACTAAAACAGCTTAGCTAACATTGCATTCTTGATGGCCAGTTGCATCTCAGCCCCTTAATTATCTTTCCACAAAAAGCAGACATGGAAGTTACAATTTATCATGAATACATGTATAAAATGAAACATTTGTCTCCCTAAATTAATAGTCAGAAAAAAGCAATCCGGGGATAACTGACAAAATTATGCAATGGTCTAATCTGAATTGAGCATAAAGTTATCACAGTATCAGCAAAATCTGGATTTGGAGATCTGGGAAAAGCACAGCTCACCTTTACAGGCTCTGCAGCATACGGGGATGCAGGTGATGTACAGTCACGTGCCTGCAGCATCGACAAAGATTTCTCTTACCCAGGCAGACTCCCGCCGCCCCATTCAACCCACAGGTAGCCACGCAGAATGCCTTAACAGAGCGGAGCAGATCAGAGCAGCTCAGCTCACAGCCTGCTCCCCTCCTCTGGTCATTTCCTGCAACACCCTCCTTCATCTGGTCCTGCTTGCTACAAAAGGCAAGGTGACGTAACCTGGTTGCCTGGCAACCCATTACCTGCACATAAAAAAAGTTTCCATTACAAACAGCTATGTGGTTTCTGTGACAAGTTGATCAAAACATCCAAAGCGTTGAGAGTGGCAGAGTTATTAAATCACCTACAAATAGCTCTTCTTGCAACCAACAATCCTGTGAGGGCAGTATACACAACCTGTAGACAGAGATACTATTAACAGGAATAAAGTGGTAATGTATACTTAGAGCTAAAATGGGTAATAGACTCCTTTTCTGGTTTATAGTATTATAGAATCATCTGAATATACAAATTAGGAGTAGGTGGTCTATCCCTTGCTCAGTTACTCAGTAAGATCATGGCTGCTCTGATGACCTCTCATTCCTGCCTACCCGTGATATCCCTTCACGCCCTAATCAAAAATCTACCGACATCTGCCTTGAAAAGATGCAAAACTTCTACTACCACCTCTCATGGAGAATTATAAAGACTCACCATGTTCAGAAAAAAATTCTCATCTCTACTTTAAGTGGACAATCTCTCATATTTAAACAGAATCAGGAATCTCCCAGAAGAGGAGATATCTTTTCCAGGTAGATCCTGTTGAAATTCCCCAAGATCTTACGTATTTCGAACAAGTTGCTTCTAAACTCCAATAGGTAAAATCCTAGCCTGTCCAATCGAAACCCAGAACACTTACAGCACAGAAGGCCAAATCAATTATTATGCCAAATGTATATCCTTTACATTTAGAAGCCAGTTCTCTTTCTCCTGCTCAGACTTGGTACCATGCAGTTTACTGGTAATGACAGCAACTTGCACGAGCCTCTTCTGATTATTACCCTCCCTCTGTAATGATAATTACCACCACCAAAAGGACGTTCACAGCCACAGCACAGACACATGGCCAACGGACGTTTTCCTGGGACTTGTACTGATGATAAGCCGACCTACCTTCAGTATTGGCTTATCAATACGCCCACCAGCAACACCTGCCTATGTTAGACCATGCAGGAGGCTGGAAGAACACAGCAAGCCCAGCAGCATTAGTAGGTGGAGACGTCAATGTTTTGGGTATAACTCTTCTTCAGGATTCGGGGTGGGGGTGAGGGGAGCTGCAGATTGGTGGCTGTGTTTGGGTGGGGAGAGGGGCAGAGTGGTGAGGTAGTGATAGGTGAACACTGTTAGAGAGTACAGCCTGGTTGATCAATGGGAGGAATGAATCCGGTTTGTGGCTGGAAGGAAGGTTGGTAAGTGGAAGGGAAGGGAGGGGGGCGCTGGAAAGGAAGTCGGGAGCTGGGAAGGGAGGTTATTTGAAACCAGAGAACTCAATGTTGAGACCGCGCACTGTACACTGCCCAGGTGGAAGATGAAGAGTTGCTCCTCCAATTTGCGGTCCCTTTTCAGTACACACACACACAGGCACTGTTCCCCAACTCTTCCGGCATTACATCGATGGCTGTGTGAGTGCAGCATTCTCCATCCAGGCTGAACTGGAGCAGTTCATCCACTTCACCAAACAACTTCTACCCCGCCCTTACATTCACATGGTCCAGCTCGGATACCTTCCTCCCTTTCTTGACCTCTTCGTTTCCATCTCTGTTTACTATAAACCCACAGACTCCCATAACTACCTGGACTACACCTCCTCCCACCCAGTATCCTGCAAAAACTTCATTCCATTTTCCCAATTCCTCCGTCACATCTGCTCAGACAAGGAGACATTCCACTCCCAAGCATCCCAGATGTCGACCTATTTTGAACAATGTGCTTCTCCACCCTCTGTCATCCAGACGGCCCTCCATCACACTCCCCCATTCCCCGCTCCACTACTCTAATCCCCCTCCCCCTCCCCCTCCAAACATAATAAAGGCAGAGTTCCCCTTGTCCATACCTTCCACCCCGCCAAGTCTCCGCATCCAACTTATCTCTATATTGGGGAGATGAGACATAAACGAAGGGCTCGTTTCATCAAGCATCTCAGCCGGGCCCACAAGAGTCGACCTGACCTCCCAGTCACCCCCCCATTTCAATTACCCCTCCCACTCCCTTTCTGACATGACCATCCTCAGTCTCATCCATTGCCTCAGTGAGTCAGACCGCAAATTGCAGGACCGCCACCTCATCTTCCGCCTGGATAGCCTACACCCCGCTCCCCCCACTCCATTCCACTTACCGACCCTTCCCTTCAGTCACCAACCAGATTCATTACTCCCATCAACCAACCGGGCCATATCCTCTACCTGCGTTCACCTATCACCACCTCACCACTCCGCCCATCTCCCCACCCAAAACCAGTTAACCACCCCCCCAGCACTCAATAGACAGTAGGTGCAGGAGTAGGCCATTCTGCCCTTCGAGCCTGCACCACCATTCAACATGATCATGGCTGATCATCCTTAATCAGTATCCTTAACCCTTGATTCCACTATCCTTGAGAGCTCTATCCAACTCTTTCTTAAATGAATCCAGAGACTGGGCCTCCACTGCCCTCTGGGGAAGAGCATTCCACACAGCCACCACTCTCTCGTTGAAGAAGTTTCTCCTCATCTCTGTCCTAAATGGTCTACCCCGTATTTTTAAGCTGTGTCCTTTGGTTCGGCACTCACCCATCAGCGGAAACATGTTTCCTGCCTCCAGAGTATCCAATCCCTTAATAATCTTATATGTCTCAATCAGATCCCCTCGCAGTCTTCTAAACTCGATTTGCTCTCTGCCCCTAACCCTACCCTCAGTCCTGAAGAATGGTTATACACAAAGTGTTGACTTCTCCACCTCCAGATTGCTGTGTTCTTCCAACCTCCTGCCTGTCTACTTTGGGTTTCAGCACCTGCACTTTTTTTTGTCTCTACATTAGATCAGAAAGTCATAGAGATGTACAGCATGGAAACAGACCCTTCAGTCCAACCCATACATGCCGACCAGATATCCCAAACCAATCTAATCCCACCTGCCAGCACCCGGCCTATATCCCTCCAAACCCTTCCTATTCATATACCCATCCAAATGCCTCTTAAATGTTGCAATTGTACCAGCCTCCACCACATCCTCTGG
>NC_057750.1:15452629-15461485 GCF_004010195.1 Chiloscyllium plagiosum
ACCTCCAATTTTGGTGTCATCTGCAAACTTACTAACTGTACCTCTTATGCTCGCATCCAAATCATTTATGTAAATGACAAAAAGTAGAGGACCCAGCACCAATCCTTGTGGCACTCCACTGGTCACAGGCCTCCAGTCTGAAAAACTACCCTCCACCACCACCCTCTGTCTTCTATCTTTGAGCCAGTTCTGTATCCAAATGGCTAGTTCTCCCTGTAATCTATGAGTTCTAATCTTGCTAATCAGTCTCCCATGGGGAACCTTGTCGAACACCTTACTGTCGTCCATATAAATCACATCTACCGCTCTGCCCTCATCAATTCTCTTTGTTACTTCTTCAAAAAACTCAATCAAGTTTGTGAGAGATGATTTCCCACCCACATAGCCATGTTGACTATCCCTAATCAGTCCTTGCTTTTCCAAATACATGTACATCCTGTCCCTCAGGATCCCCTCCAGCAACTTGCCCACCACCGACGTCAGGCTCACTGGTCTATAGTTCCCTGGCTTGTCCATACCACCCTTCTTAGACAGTGGCACCACGTTAGCCAACTTCCAGTCTTGTGGCACCTCACCTGTGACTATCGATGACACAAATATCTCAGCAAGAGACCCAGCAATCACTTCTCTAGCTTCTCACAGAGGTCTGGGGTACACCTGATCAGGTCCTGGGGATTTATCCACCTTTAACCGTTTCAAGACATCCAGCACTTCCTCCTCTGTAATCTGGACATTTTTCAAGATGTCACCATCTATTTCTCTACAGTCTATATCTTCCATCTCCTTTTCCACAGTAAACACTGATGCAAAATACTCATTTAGTATCTCCCCCATTTTCTGCGGCTCCACACAGATCATGCACTGCATTTTTAAAAAAATCTTCAATTCACTGTTAGTTATTGTGTTCATCATTTGAAATCCATGATCACTGCCTCTTGGCTTTCCAACTGATGAGTAATTTAGACTCCACGTGAATTTGAAGACCCCTATCAAATCTCCTCTCGACTATCTCAAAGACAAGTAATCAGCTTCTCCAATTTTTATCTGTCCTCACGGGTGAAGGATATCAGTTTCATTAATGTTTCCGGCAACCTCTCTGGGGCCTTCACATATTTCCCAAAGTGTAATGCTCAAAACTGGACACGCTATTTGAGGTAGAATCAATATTTTGTAAAATTTCATCATAACATGTGCTTTTGTCCTATATCTCCCTATTATACAGCCCAATGTACTCAGGCAACTTCACCATTTTGTGGACATACATCAGTCCCTTGGTTCTTGCGCCCCTAGACTGATGTTGCCTCTCTTCATTCTTCCTACCAAAATAAGCCACTTCAAACCAGTTTGTTCCATTAAATTCATTTCTGCAAATTCCACCTCTTGAAATGGGAAGCGATGGCCTAGTGGTATTATTGCTGGATTGTTAATCTAGAGACACAGGTAATGTTCTCGGGGCATTTCAAATAATGCCATGGTTGATGGTGGAATTTTGAATTAATTAAAGATCTGGAATTAAGAGTCTAATGATGACCATGAATCCATTGCCAATTGTCAGAAAAACCAATCTACTTCACTCATGCCTTTTAGAGAAGGAAGCTGCCATGCTTACCTGGTCTGGCCTACATGTGATTCCAGACCCAGAATACTGTGGTTAACTTTTACCTGCCCTGTGGGCAATTAGGGATGGGCAGTTAATGCTGGCCAAGCCAGCAAGTTCACATTCCATGAATGAATGTTTCAAAAAATGTCACGAGTTCCCTCCTAGCTCACATGGCTTTCAATCTTGCCATTTTAAAATTTTGAAATTTTGGCCCCCAATAAATAAAAACAAAAGCAATGGACCCAGAAAAGGAAATTTAGTCATTCTTATCTGATCTGGCCTCCACGTGTCTCTAGACCATAAAATGTAGGAGTAAAAGTACACCATTCAGCCCATGGCTCTGCCATTCATTGAAATCATGGATGGTTTGATAACTTTCAACTCTACTTTCCTGCCTTTTCCTCATAATTCTTGATTCCTTACTGATTAAAAAAAATTGTCTATCTCAACCTTAAATACACTTAGCAACCCAGCCTCATAGCACTTTATGGTAAACAGGTTCACTACCTCAGAGAAGAATATTCTCCACACCATTATCGCAAGCCCTTATTCTAAGATCATATTCTCTAGTCTTAGACTTTTGCACATGGAGACATAAACTTTCTGTATCTACCCTGTCAAGTCCCCATGGAATCTTAAATGTTTCAATCAGGTTGCCTCTCAATCTTCAAAATCTCAATCAGCATGAGCCCAGTATACCCAAACTTCCAAATCACTGTGCTATAGGATTCTGCAGTTTTTCTCCATTTCAAGTAATATTCAGCTTCTCTATTCTTTCTACCAAAGCACACAGCAGTGTGGTTAACTTTTAACCATTGTTTGAAATGGCCTTGCAAGTCACTCAGTTGCATAACAATTTGGGATAGGTACAGATGCTAGCTTTACCAGCAACATCCATGTATCAAAGAATAAAGAAAATACTAACCTGTAAGGAACCCCAAAGTACACCTCTCTCAGTGCAACAAATTGTTTATCAGCACTCTGTTTCCTGGCATTTAACCATCTACAAATCTATGCCACCACTATCCCATTAATTTCAAGAACTCGAAGTTTGCTAGAAAGGCTGTTCAATGGCATTTCAGCAAATATCCTTTGGAAGTCCTCAGCACATACCCGTCATCAAACAAATTAATTTAGCATGTTTCGCCTTTAAACAAATATGTGATGGCTTTGTTTAATTAATCTAAACTTTTTGAATTAACTGTCAATTTTGTCCCAGAACATTGTTTCTAAAAGATATCCCACCATTGATGTTAAACTGACTAGCTTCTCATTGATGGCTTGAACCTTGCAACATTTTTTTTAATAAGGGTACAACATATGCAATGTGTCGCACCTTTGATCTTTAGCCCACAGCACTTGAGCTCTGACCCTGGTTGCATTTTTTTTTATTGGCAAGGAGAGAAATGAGAATCATTGAAGAGGTTGACATTTCAGCAAGTTGGAGAAAAAGCAGGATGACAGGCGGTTTGAGGGGTTGGTGAATGGAGTTGTAGGAAACAGAAAAGGGGATGAGATCAGGGTGAAGCTGGTGAAGAAATGTTCAGTTCTGGTCTTCATATCATTGAAGCCTGTGCAAAACTAAAACAAAACAAAAAGAAAATTGGTGAATTGATCCCAGAACTGAGGGAGAAGACCATCAAACTTGACATCTTTCCTCAAAAGGCGAAGTTGGAGAGGTGATCTAACTGCTGTCTTTCAGATTTTCATTTCCGCCTGTGATTAAAACCAGAACAAAGGGCCAGAAAGATAAATAGTCGCTCATCAATCCAATATGAAATTCAAGATAACATCTTTACCCAGTGAGTAATTATAATGTGGAATATGCTGCTACAGAGAATGATAGAGGCAAACAACATTCGCATATTTAAAGGGGAGCTAGCTGAGCACAAGTGCAAAAAGAAAGAGAAATGGTGCTAGGGTTAGACAAAGGAGGGCGGAAGGAATTCCATGTGGAGCACATACATTCTCTTGGAAATTATTAGATCAAGTGGCCTTTTTCTGTCCTGTAAACATTTGTAAATGTGGAGTTTAAAATGAAAGTCAAGATCAAACAGTACCCAATATGGTACAGCCTGAACACAGGCAAGGGACAGAAATGGAATTCGGACAGAGCTTTTGGCAGGAGCTAAATGAGACGGCGACAATTTTCTCCGGGTCACATTTTAAAGATTTTAGATGACCCATAACACTGACAGTCTGGCCATAGAGTGATGGACAGTGCACTGGGAAGCCAGGTGCAATAGCAGATGTACTCAACCTATTTAAAGGTCCTTTTAAAACCTACAAATCCCTGAACACTATAGGTAATTCACCATGGCCAATTCAGTTCACCTGCACACTTTTCAATTGTGGGAAGAAACCGGAGCACCTGGAGGAGACTCATGCAGACACGGGGACAATGAGCAAACTCCACACAGACATTTGCCCGAGGCTGATATTGAACCCACGCCCCTGGCGATGTGAGGCAGCAGTGCCAACCACTGAGCCACCGCGCTGCTTGCACACTGCTTACAATTCCACTCTCCCTGCTATAGGAAGGATGCTATGAAACTTGAAAGGCTCCTGAAAAGATTTACAAGGATATTGCCATGGTAGGAGGGTTTGAGCTTTAGGGAGAGGCTGAATAGGCTGGGGCTGTTTTCCCTGGAGTGTCAGAGGCTGAGGGGTCACCTTATAGAGGTTTATAAAATCATGAGGGGCATGAGTAGGATAAATAGACATGGTCTTTTCCATGGGGCGAGGGTGTCTAAAAACAGATGGCATTGGTTTAAGGTGAGGGAGAAGATTTAAAAAGAGACCTGAGGGGCAACTTTTTCGTGTACAGGGTGGTCGTGTATAGAATGAACTGCCAGAGGAAGTGGAGGCGGCCGGTACAATTACAACAATTAAAAGGCATCCTGATGGGTATATGAATAGGAAGGGTTTGGAGGGATATGGGCCAAATGCTGGCAAATGGGACTAGATTAATTTAAGATATCTGGTCAACATGGAGAGTTGGACCAAAAGATTTGTTTCCGTGCTGTACATTTCTAAAACTCTATGACTCTAATTTAGAAAGCTCCAATATTGGAGGCATCAACAAATCCCAAACCCCAGTTCACCCACTGCAGTCAATGGTAACAGAAGGAATCAAGCAAAAACATGCTTTAACAGGTAGTTTTCAGCTTTATGGTAAATATCAATATATAACTACAAAATAATACATGCTGGGATGTTGCTTAAGTTTAAAGTCTGGGTTGCGTGCCCGAGTCAGCCTTGTGTGACTGCAGCCTGTCAGATGACAAAAAGGTGAAGAAAGATGACCACGACAGAACGTGATGGTCTGCAGCAATCCAGAAGACAATTGTGGCAGAGTCTGATTGGTTAAGGGGATATACAGGTAATGTAGGCCTAGTGTGATTGGTTATGCTAATATAACAACATAACTTTCGAGTACTCTCGCTGTTTGGGGACTTTTCGGAGTTGGCTTCTCTGATGGCCACAGCTTTTGTTTACAAATAAAGGCTTTTTACCTTGAGGAATTCTAGGTCTCCTCATCATTCCTAAAAGGTGCTATTAACCACAACAGCTTCTCCCTCTTTTCATCGTAAAAACTGAGGGAAACATACATTTCAACTTTCATGAGGCTCTTTCACAATCATTTCAGACTCCCAACATTGGTATTTTTGGGGAGGCAAGGGAAAATATCAAATTTTGTTTGTGACAGATGTCAGATAGTTCAAACTTTATTGGGCTGGCTTAGCTGTTCTTGAAAAGCTGGCATAGGCACAACAAACCAAATGACTTCCTTGAATCTCACCCTGTGGTTTGAAGTAGCAAAGTGTAGCCCTACATAAAGACATTGTTGAGGATTGAAGGACACACACCAGGCAGCGAGCCACCACACATTCAAAGATGGTATGCGACAGTGAAAACATGGTCAATGGAGTAGTTTGTGTGCTGGCAGTGCTGAATCTGCTGAGTGTTTAAGTGCCAATACTACCCAAGTAAAACAGAGTGAAAGGCTCAGTAATAAGCTCAGGATGGATGAGAATTCACTCAATGTACAGCAATCAGTCATGAGATACCTGCTGTTTTGGGGAAGTTTGTTTAACATTCATCTTGCTGTCCTCAATCACTACTACTCAAAGAAAGTTTATTTGCCTGTTATCAGAGTGGTGCTTGTCAGAGCTTGCTGTGCACAAATTGGTACACATTTTTCCTTTCCTGCACACAATGGCAACACTTCTAAAGTACTGTAAAACATTATAAGACAGCTCAGGTCATGGTCTTCCTTCATCGTATGGTAACTGGACTGCGTAGTTAGGGAGCCAGCCACAGACATTCAGGAAGCAGAGTGATGTGGGGTATTCCCTTCTCTCCCATGGGAGACAAACGACTGGATTGGTTTTTAGGAGTTGCTGAGGAAAGCTGATTCATTCCAGCCTTTCCAGAAATAATGAACTTCCAGTATCTGTGGGCAATCAAAGTGCTGATGAGCTCCTGGGGTTTAAGAGGAAGTTTTCGCACAGCTTCCTGAATTAGCAAATTAGTCTGTTGTTTCCAACCTCTCAGGAAATGAAGAACATAATGATGAGTTTCAGTGGAAAAAGGGCTGGATCATACTAATCCAAGAGTTCAGCAGAAATTAGTCTTGAAATGTGCATATTTCCCTGAAACCTTGTTCAGCTAAAAGGAGAACATTCCTCCTCTGTTCCTAATCACTTTTCAATGTACAGTGCCTTACTCAGGCAGGAAGTGACTGCAGAACATGAGATAAAGTACTTCCGGCTGATTCCTGAATCAGCATTTCCAGTGGATATTACTACCTTTGTTTCCTCACTCAAGCATCTGAGGAGTGAAGGGCTACATCAAAGAGTGTCTCACACAAAAATACAAACAAAAGAGGTGAGGAAAAAGGGATGCAGAAAGGGAACCAAAGAACGGGCTGGAGGTCGTGATGAGAGAGACTTGAGAAAATCAGACTAAGTAGGTGCTAGAGAGGGAGACACAATTTCAAGAGAGACAGAGAGAATTCACAAGTGAGCATAACTTTGCACTGCCCTCAATGTAAAGCATTTCCATTCCGGTTCCACCTCCTCTACCTCGTTCAAGTCTAAAATTACAACTGTTTTCTCCAAATTAACTTGAATCCAAACTAACACATGAATGTCCCTTGATTCCAACTCAGACACATTGGCATCTTTAAGTTCACGCATAGAATGCGATTTTATCAATGATCTCAGATTAAAACATCCCTTAGGGTGAACCAAGAATACAATGAACAGTTTTGGTCCCCTATAAGATATACATTACTTGAAATGGAGGCAGTACAAAGAAGGTTCACGAGGTTGATCCTGAAAGGAGGGTTTTTATTTTATGAGGAGACATGGAGTATTTTGGGCTTACACTCATTGGAGTTTAGAAGAACAAGTTTCATTCCATGGAACATGAGATTCTTAGCAGATTTGACAGGACAAATTCAGTGAAGTTGTTTCCCCTTATGGGAGAGTCTTGGAACACAGAGCATAATCTCAGAATAAGGGGCTGAGATGAGGAGGTATTTCTTCTCTGAGAAGGTAATGGCTCTGTTGAGCTCTTTACCGCAATGGGCATCACAGAGTCATTAAATATATCCAAGGCTGAGATCGACAGATGTTTAAATGAATGAGCAAATCAAAAGTTATGGAGATAAGGCAGGAAAGTGGATTGAAGTAGTATTAGATCAGCCATGATTTTATTGAATGGCAGAGTAGACAATTGTTCAAAATACCCACTTCTAGCCCTGTATTTTATGGTTTAAGACTATCGTCAGTAAAAGTAAGTACTAAACTTTGAAAGAGTTAATTGATTAATTCTGTGGCTGATTAAATTTAAAGAGGAACTGACAGTACAATGGAGTGGAATAAGTGGAGAGAATGATAAGTCAATAAACTCAATTCACAAGGAAAGAGTGTCAAGATCTGTTTCACCAACAGGATGAAAATAGAGTTGATAGGCATTGCTTCTACAGCCAGCAATTACTGCCTGTCCCATAGAGCCCTTGAGAACTGATGATGAGCCAACTTCGCAAACACAATGGAATAGCCTTCTGATATATTAATACAGTTACAAAGGATCAGGCGTAGATCATTCGCACCCTCGAGCCTGTACCACCATTCAAAGAGATCATACTCCATATTCTGACTTTTGACACATATCCCTTAATTCCATTGCGCAACAAAAATTTACCTATCTCAGATTTAAAATCAACAACTGTTCCTGCATCCACAGCCATTTGTGGTCGAGTGTTAGAAACATCTACCACCCTTCATATGTAGGAATGCTTCGTAACATCTTTCCTATTTGTCTGGCCCTAATTCTCAGACTATGGCCCCTACTTCTTGAATCCTCAACCAGTGAGAATAGTTTATCTTTATCTATGTCTTTTTCTGTTAATATCTTGAAGACTTTAGTCAGGTTTGGTTACATCTTAATCTTCTAAATGCTAGAGAAAACAGGCCTAATTCCTCCTCATAACTTAGCCCTTCAGGGCCTTTCATGATTCTTGTAAACCTACATTGTAACCCCTCAAAAGCCAACATGTCCTTCCGACACTGATGCCCAGATCTGCTCACAGTATTCCAAGTGGGATCAAACTAGGGTTTTGTACAACTGCAGCACAGCTTCTGCATCCATGTGTGCTAGTCCTACAGATATAAAGGTCAACATTCCATTATTAGCTTTCTTGGTTATTTTCTGCACCTGTGTGTGACATTTTAAAGATCTATGCACCTGAACAGCCAGGTTTCTTTACACAGGAAAATCGATGTTTTGGGCAAAAGCCCTTCATCAGGAAGACCATTCCTGATGAAGGGCTTTTGCCCAAACATCAATTTTCCTGCTCCTCGGATGCTGCCTGACCTGCTGTGTTTTTCCAGCACCACACACTTGATTCTAATCTCCAGCATCTGCAGTACTCACTTTCACCTAAGTTTCTTTTGACATCCATTGCATATAACTTCATACCACCTATAAAGTACCCTGACTTATTCTTTATCAGTCCAAATTGGAGAACCTCACACTTGCTTACACTAAACTCCACCTGTCCCCCCAGACGTGGTCGCCGATGCCCTCCACCGCATCTCCTCCACTTCCCGCTCCTCCGCCATTGAGCCCTGCCCCTCCAACCGCCACCAGGACAGAACCCCACTGGTCCTCACCTACCACCCACCAACCTCCATATACAGCGTATCATCCGCCGTCATTTCCGCCACCTCCAAACGGACCCCACC
>NC_057750.1:15461730-15463947 GCF_004010195.1 Chiloscyllium plagiosum
ACTCAGCACCGCTTTCCTAACCTGCAATCTTCTTCCTGACCTCTCTGCCCCCACCCCCACTCCGGCCTATCACCCTCACCTTGACCTCCTTCCACCTATCGCATTTCCAATGCCCCTCCCCCAAGTCCCTCCTCCCTACCTTTTATCTTAGCCTGCTGGACACATTTTCCTCATTCCTGAAGAAGGGCTTATGCCCGAAACATCGGTTCTCCTGTTCTTTGGATGCTGCCTGACCTGCTGCGCTTTTCCAGCAACACATTTTCAGCTCTGTCACAGTTCAGCCCATTTGTTTAGCATAAAATTAAGAGATGTGACAGATCATCATCTACACTGTACAATGCCACCTTTGTGTCACTAGCAAATTTGGATGTATGACTTTCTCTGTCATTCTCCAAGCTGTTAATATAAAATGTCAATAACTGAGGCCCTGACAGTTTGTGGGACCTTACTGGTGACATCCAGCTAATTTGAGTATCTAACCCTTATTCCAACTTTCTATCACCTGCCATTCAACCAATTTCCTAGCCATATCAATACTTTTCCACAATTCTGTGGGCTTCTACTTTTGATAACAGCCACTTGTGTAGGAATTCAAATTCTTTCTGGAAGTCCAGATAAACAACATGCAGAGACATTCTTCTGTCCACTACCTTAGTCACCTCTTCAAAAAAATTCAGTGAGGCTTGCCAGGCCGGTCATGAATCTGTGCTGGTTCTCCCTCAATAACTGAACATTTTCAAGGTGTTCAGTTACCCCATCTTTGATTAGAGACGCCAACAATTTCCCCACCACAGATGTTAGGCTAACTGGTCTCTAATTCCCTAGTTTTCCTCTATTACCTTTGCTTTTTAACAAAGTGACATGCAATTTTCCAAACCAGATAGACGAGTTCTGTATCTAGGGAACTCCGAAAGATTAGAGTTAGGATACCTATAATGTACTTCCCTACTTCCTTTAACACTCTTGGATGGAAACTGTCAGGTTTCAGGGATTTGTCACTCTAATTTCATTAATTTCCTCAGTACCGACAATTTACTTACGTTAATTTTTTTCAATTCCCACTATTAATTTCTCAGGACTTCCAGCAAGCTATCCCTCTTTGCCTCAGTATTTACTGTAGAAAAGTAATTATTCAACATGTCTGCCACTTTCCAATAGTCACTGATAATATCCCCACTTTCAGTCCTGACTAGGCCAACATTGTGTTTTTGGTCAGGAACAAATTGCTGGAGAAACTCAGCAGGTCTGGCAGCATCTGTGGATAGAAAGCAGAGTTAACGTTTCAAGTTCTGATGAAGAGTCCAAGGACTCAAAATGTTAACTCTGTTTTCTCCCCACAGATGCTGCCAGATCTGCTGAGTTTTGTGAGCAATTTCTGTTTTTGTTTCAGATCTGCAGCAATTACAGTTCTTTGTTTTATATTATTGCTCCTGTCCACCAAAATTCCCTTTATGTAACTCTAACATCTCTTCTCACTGATCTGGGTATCTCTGGCAAATTTCCTTTTACAATCTCTTACAGTAGATCTTAGAAGCTGCTTTCTAGTCCTTTGCTGATCTTTGTATCTTTCCCATTCAGCAGAATCTGGGCTGCTTTTTCATAAACTTTAGTTTTACCGTGTTCCTTATCTCTTTAGTTGCCCATGACAGTTTTTGTTCAAATGGAGCTTTTCCTTCTAGGATATTGTGTTAAATGTTTCTTTCGACATCCTCCACTGTTCTTCAGTAGTTTTACCCAATTGCAGATTTCCCAGTCACTGTGGACAGTCTCGGTCTCATCTCATTAAAGTCAGCCTTACCTAAATCTAAAACTCTAGCAGTTGCTCCGTGCTTTTCTCTTACAAATGAACTCAGTCAGGTTATGATTATTATTTGATAAATGTTCATGCATAATTAGGTTACTAATTCAATTTGGCTCATCACTCATTACTAAATCCAACATTGCTGGTCGCCTTGTTGTTTCCAGGAAATATTACCATCAGAAACTATTCCAGGCATACCCCAGAAATGAGGTAAAAACAATGACTGCAGATGCTGGAAACTAGATTCTGGATTAGTGGTGCTGGAAGAGCACAGCAGTTCAGGCAGCATCCAAGGAGCTTCGAAATCGACGTTTCGGGCAAAAGCCCTTCATCAGGAATAAAGGCAGTGAGCCTGAAGCGTGGAGAGATAAGCTAGAGGAGGGTGGGGGTGGGGAGAAAGTAGCATAGAGTACAGT